>NC_084911.1:10255879-10555879 GCF_949316345.1 Pungitius pungitius | reverse complement strand
TACAATATGATGGTTTCATCCGTGGATGTAATGTATTAACGTTTACGCCGTTTGCGTAGGCGCTCTTCTTCGCCCTCCATTGTCTAGCACGCACGAGCAGACGATGTGAAACAGCGCCACAGGGTCACAGTTCCTGATGGTCACAGATTTCGGTGTAACACCTGTTTGTTACCTTCGTGCCTTACTGAGTACTCCTATGAATTAACGTAACTTTTTCTTTAGTCAAATCGTACTAGCTCTGTTTTAACACAATTGTGCTGCTGTGGGTTTTGCATTTACAATCCATTGACATTCACTAACTAAACATATATAAAGAAAACCACATTTTATAATTTTGTGCAACTCACGAAGTTGGCCACTGGGTGGCAGCACCACAAAGTTCCGTGACCAGAGTGAGCGTCTTGTAACCTGGCATAACTGTTGCTTATCTCTTTTGTATGTATCATTAACATGCATTCAACATTTTTCTATTCTTATGTTTTATATATTCACTTCCTCCAATTTCAACTTCAGTTTCAATTTCAGGACTATTGAGTTTGGTAGGAGAGATTAAAGCAAGAAAACTAATACAATAGCAGTTCATATTGAAAACGTGGTGAAGTGAAGCAGATGTATGCACTTGCTTTAAAAGTTAAGATATTTAAGACCTAAAAATGAATGTTATTTTTGACTCCATCAGGATAAATCACGAAAGACAGATTTTATTGTAACTATGAGTCTATTACACAATCAGCATCACTTGCCCTATGAATGCCTCCCCACGCAGTCATCCAGATGGGCTGGAGGATTGTGCCCAATGCGCTGGATTTGTGCAATCGCACAAACATACACAGCTGTTCTATGTGTTGGGTTAGACTCAAATTCACCAGATGGGAAGGGATATATAGATATAGAGAATGGAACGAACAGATATAAAGCCATAAATTACCAAGATATCATGCCAGCACACATATTCATAAATGCATAAATCCATGCACACACAGACAGAGGGTGCATGAGTGAAGTGGGTGTTGCTGGCCCCGTAGGAAAAGGAACTTCTATTGTCCCAAAAAGGACGTTTTATATTGCCGCAGACTAATTCTACTTTTGCATTACATCTAATACACAACCTACAATTTGCAGGGATGCAGCTATCCTTTGCTTATCATCTATAGTAAAATGACCAAAGGGGGCTTAAGCTCTGCATGTCTGCGATTGGCTGGTTGGCAATATGGCTGACAGAGGAGGAGAAGCTGGAGATGTTGGAGGGTGGAAGAGGATACATGACGCGAGAGGAAAACTGAACGTATAGAGGGGAACAGATAAAAGTGCCGGAGGGGGGAGGGAAGAGAGGAGAGAGGAGGGGTGGGGAAAAGGCAAGGAGAGAGGATAATGGGACGGAGAAAGGACACAGAGGAGCAGAGGGCACATTGGGGGCTGGAATGAGTGAATGATGAAGGCAGAAAGGTCGTTATAGCATAAGGAGGGTGTAAATTGTCCGGAACATAAAGCTGCTGCTGTCGACTCGAGGGGATTCTCCCCCCCCCCTGTTCCCTTATCTTTCTGCTTTCTAAAAATAGTAACTGCTCAAAAAACTAGGACATAGTTACCTTTCACATCTCTGTGCTGTATCCACGCTTAGAGACTGGGGTTATGTTAAATATCCCTAATTGGATAGTATAGTGCAATAAACACTTGACATTCAAACATGTCCCTCTACATGCTACAACATAAACACAAATATAGTTCTATTTTTGATTTACTATATACATTTTATACTGGAATTAGAACGCTTGTTTTCCCTAACCTATTACTTGCATTTTGATTCCTGTTTCTTTTACCAAAATGCTGGTCTATCTATCATTTCCATGCGGGAAGGACATTGTAAAATGTGGTTAAGAAAGTGGGCTCACGCTGCTATCCTCCACCCAACAGCACACACATTCTGCCACGTGCATGGACAATATGCACATATGCCAACAAACAAACAGGCACCTGTACGCATTGAACACAACAATTTGCAGTACACTCCCCCCCCCCCCCCCCCCCTCCCCCAAACTATGCCTCCTGGTTTCAGCTTTGGACATTTGATGTGCTGGGGCAACGTGTGTATGGAGGACTAAAAGTGCCACAATTAAATAAATAAATACACAATCAAATAATTACATAAATGTGTCATTTATTAATTAAAATTGGAATTAAATACATAAATGTGTACTTGAATGTGTCATTAATTAATTAAAATACAGATTCATTTAATGTAAAATACATATATAACTATTTCACTATTTACATTTACATTTCATGATCCTGCGTTGCAGCGCTTCATGAATTACTTAAAACTGTCAAACTGACCCATCAAAGTCAGTGGGCGGGGCTAACGCGAATCTAGTCTGATCCATTGCTTTGGTCTGAAGTAGAGTACGTGGATTGAAACATGGAGGATCTCCGTGAACTTTCCAGGGAGTTGGTGAGAGACATTTTAAACTTAGCAGAGGATGTAGAAGCAGGACCTGCTGAATCAGAGCATGTAGCTAGTAAAGCAGAGGAACTTATTGAAGTTGTTGGAGTCATTTCCGCACTTTCCGACGAAGATATCGACCACAGAGTGATTGCAAATCTAGAAGAAGTTGTCCACCGCTTCTCTGGTACCAGGGCGCATCAGGCCCAACACACACAGGGACCGGGGCGTTTGCCGTTTGACATACCGAGTGCAGTTCTGGAGCACCAAGTTCTTTGTGGAGTTCCCGCAGTTCAAATTGCAGCGATGTTCGGAGTGTCAAAAAGGACTATCAAGAGGCGCATGCAACAATACAGTTTAAGGTATTTACACTAAATTCATAAGGTTTCTGTTTATGAATTGCTGCTCTCATACACTCTGAAAGAATATGGCGTTTAAGGTAACATTACTTGATGTTGTGTTTTTTTTTGTTTCTACAGAAAAACCGATCTCTATTCAGCTGTGAATGATGAGGAGTTGGACCATATTGTAAGTGAAATTCACAGAAGTCATCCAAACACCGGCTACAAGCTAATGCGTGGTCACCTGAATGCAAGAGGTGTGCGTGTTCCAAGTGAGTATAATAATATGGGCATTATTTAAATGTATTTTTAATTTGGAGCTCTGCCCTTTTGAAAGGTGAAGGAAGCCTGCTTAAAGACATCGCCTCTGAGATGTAGAATGTGTATAATAGGAGAGAAACGCATTTCACACAAGAAACACAATATCTGACAGTAATATTCTGAGCTGTCCGGATGTTCCTCTCCTCAGTCTCAAGACTGCAAGAGTCTTTACGCAGAGTAGATGCAGAGGGAGTCCACATGAGACGTCTGAGGCTGCGTGTATTAAGGCGACGGCAGTATTTTGTTCCTGGCCCAAACTCTTTGTGGCATATAGATGGCCACCATAAGCTCATCAGGTAAGTGATATTAGCAGATAAACAATGCATCGTTCTAGATGTTTCATTACAATTTTATTTACAATAAAGTATCTTTTCATGTGTTTTCAACAGGTGGAGATTTGTTGTCCACGGTGGGGTGGATGGATTCAGTCGTTTAGTGGTCTACCTGACTGTGGCTGGCAATAACAGAGCTCATACGGTCTTACAGAGCTTTATCGCCGCTGTTGAGCAGTATGGGCTGCCATCAAGGGTACGGTCTGATAAAGGGGGGGAGAATGCAGATGTAGCAGAATTCATGATCAGAAGCAGAGGTACCGACAGGAATTCACACATCACAGGCAGAAGTGTCCACAATCAGCGGTAAAGAAATGTGTTTGGCAACTAGGCTCACACAACTAACATACGTCACATAAATTAACAATTTGTCAATTTTATCCTAAACACAGAATAGAGAGGATGTGGAGAGATGTTTATGAACATGCCCTGGACCTCTTCTATCAGATCTTTACTTCATTGGAAGATCAGGGAACACTGAATCCAGACAATGAAGTCCATCTTTTCGCTCTGCACCGGATTTTCCTTCCACTGGTCCAGCAAAGCCTAGACTCTTTTCGCGACGCTTGGAACTTTCACGGTCTGAGAACTGAAAGGAATCAGTCACCACAGCAACTCTGGAGAAGATACAGAGAGCAAGGCCCTGAGGAGGATCCTACTGAGGTTAACAATCGACTTTAAACACGTTTTAAAAGTGTTTCCCCAAAGGAATTATGGGAGGAATTTTTTTTTTGATAAATGTGGTACTTTAAAATGGAGCATTTACTATAGATTATTGTCTTTAGAATCTCCCAAGCTTTTAAAGATCAACCTGTGAGCTGTAGTTTCTACAGTGCATACTACAGCTGTATTATTTTACAAAGCTGATTTTAATAACTAACAATTTCTCACTGACTTGGTGACCAAAAATAACAATCTTGCATAAGGACATGTCAAACTATTTTTAAGCACAAGTTTGATTATGCTTGTCATCTATTCAGATTTCTGAAGAGTATGGGATCGACTGGAACGGACCTCACGGCCTTCATGGAGGCACTGTATCAGTCCCTGAGGTTCAGCTGGCCCGTGAGCTCTCAGATGAAGAGGTTGCAATTTTGCCAGCTCCAGGAGTTTCTGTTACTGATGCGCTTAGATTATATGTAGAGACTGTGGAAGTGTTATCAAGAATCTTAGACTGATGTCCAAGCCATGTTTTTATTTGTTGTGTTAGAACCAGCAGTCAAAAACTGAAAGTTTGCTTTCCTTTTAAAAGAAATATATATGCAGAATAAAAAAATGAATAACAAAAGGTCAACTACTGCACAGTGTGTTAATCTAAGTTTTCAAAGACTCTGAACAGTGTAGGCATTGACATTAGGGCTGGGCAATATGGAGAAAATCAAATATCACAATATTTTTGACCAAACACCTCAATGACAATATTGTATGGTTGACAATTGATTCAGTCACAAAATATCTTCCACCTTTAAATTTCTGATAAATAACCATCATAATGTGGATATAATGACTAAGTGGTTAAAGGCAAATACTAGAACTGTCTGGTAAATTCAGAAAATTACACTTTACTGTAATGCAGCCTTTGAAACCAGGAAAAGACTGAACTTACCATGTAACATTACATGTCAAAATTACGATAGATATAATATTGAAATATTACCCAGCCCTAATTGACATCTGTCTGAACAAACTTAAACCAGCCCAAATCCAGTACTTTTTATAGCAGCGACAAGTGCTTTCTCAAAGTCCATGTAGATTTTGAAATGAGCTGGCAGCTTTAGGGTTTCAAAGCATGTGGAGGACGTAGGAAGGGTTCCCCCAGAAATCTCCACTATCAATTCAGGAGGAAGCATCTCCCAGCCAACCCAGAATGTCAGCAGCTGGGCCAGGGTACCTGATGAAGCTAAAAGTCATACAATGGATTGAACACATTTAGTTCAACTTAATTTCATATCTATCCATGAGACAGAAGCATTTGTAAAAAGAGAAATAAGGTTTATACCTGTTTCAATGAACATCCTTAAAAAGCCAGTGATGCGGCAGGTGGTGTCCAAGTCAAAGTCTTCATCATCACTGTCCTCAACTGGCCATGTGATTTTTTCTAGGAGCATCTTAAAGAAAAGAAAAATTGTAATTTAAAAAAAGGGAGAACTTATTTTTTTGGTGAAGGACTATGCAGATCACATTTTTGGAAAATGGAAAAATAGCCAGCTCAGTCATTGAAAATAGACGTAAAATTCATCAAGTTAAGTCACAAATATAACTAAATTAGTGACTTACCTGGGGTGTGAACTGCATTTCAGCCATTTTGGGGAAAAGAAGTGGGACAACATCTGGCCTAGATGTCAGCAGGGGCCATACCATCACATCTTTCAGTCCCTTTCTCAACTGTTTAATTTGGCGCATGGTCCTCCCAACGACCTAAGAGACAGACCGACCCATATTACAGCCCAAATCCTTAACCCAAATTTGTTGACAAAGTAGAAAAAATGTTAATAAAAGCACAATAAAGTGCCTTAAAAAATCCATTTAAACTCTAGTACTTAAACTCTTGTGTTAACATTAACAAGTCAGGGTTCAGAATACATTCCATAATTTCAACAAGTACAGCAATGGATTCTGTCACCAGCAGGAACTCACTGCATGGAGTAGAAGTTTATTATGTAGCCATCTCCGATTTGTTTTGGTGACTGCCGGAAGATCCCAAGACATGGAAAGATCTGAAACTGTGTCTTTCTGTTCCGGTGTAAGTTCTTCATGTTCAAGCTAGAATAAGGACCATACCATTTATTATATCAGCCCAAGCAATATTTTTTTTACATGGCAAAGTTTTTTTAGGTTACATACCAGTTCTATGATGCTCCTGATGTGCAGATCAGGACAGTCTTTAACAACAACAGTAGCCATTTCAGGGTCCCCATTGAAGAGTACATGAATTACAGCAGGACTTAATCCTGTGACATGGGGACCGTCATGCAGAAAGGTGTGGGCCAACATCCTTCCTGCAACCCGGAAGAGGTTGCTTTCAATAAGTGCCTCTGATGCTGCTGGAACAAGATGGTCAGGTTCACCCTCAAATAGCAGTGTTCGGCCCATTCCTCCTGTAAAGTACCAAGAGAGCAAGGAATAAAGTCACCACAATTAACCTCTTAAATACATAAAATTACATCATACTAGTGCAGTGCCCGTTGAAAATGTGCCTGTTTGGAACGGGCGATTACTTGGCCTGTGTTATTGCTGCTTGTAGAATTCACTTAAACCAAATTGTAGCCTACTCCAAAATGACCCCAAACTACTACAAATGCAACCCCCCTGTATACCCCACTACCGATTTACCTGACACAAAACATTGCCCACCGACCCTCCGCTAAACAACACATATCTGCGTTCATCAACCACCAGAACGTGTGCGTGTACTTACCAAGATCTAGACTGAATCCAAACTGGAGTTTGGATATGATTGTTGTCATAAAGTACCGCATCACTCCCTCTCCGATAGCAACATCACCTGAAATTAAATACTGATAATAACACAGTGGAAAAAAGTGGCCGACAAATACAGGTAACTGAATTAGCTAACATTTAACAAACAAGGGAGAAAAATAGTCAAAATTCTATTGGCTGTAATTCTAGAACAGCATCCTTAATATTGATTATTCCAGATAAGAGTATATTGTGCACAATATTCACATACATAACATTTTTTATCAATTATATAATTTTGTCCATTTCATTGTCCCATTTTCCAATGGGACAATTCCATATATGCTACTTGAGTGGTATAAACTGTACTGATGTATTTATATTATAAACTTTATATTACTTACCAACCAGAGTACAATGAAGTGGACATGCCCATTCTTGCTGCTGTTTATAGAATAAGAGAAGCTCCCGTTCCCGGTCCTCTTCAGACTCCCTTACATCCATCTTCATTCTAAGTGGTTTCCCAGTTGCATGTTCCCTTAGCAGATTCTCTTTGAAAACTTTGGCAGCTTGAGTGGGTTCTTTAATAAGCTTCCATTCTAAACAAAAGACAACAAAGTTATCTATTCCAGAGACATATGAGTTGGCATGTTACCTGCATATACAGATACCCTCTCACTCTACAGAACAGGAGATCAGTTTTATCACTGATAAAACGCGAGACCCAACAGCTTACAAATCTGTCACAACGCTGAGTTGACATAAAAAGGCATTCAACAAAAACTAAATATTAGAAAAATAGAAAAACCCAGGTGCATGTTATTAATTGCCTGTAACTGTATTATCTTATCCAATTATATCTTACAAGTGTTATCTTTCTATTGACTTTTCAGTTACACACAATCTTATAGCAACACTATTGTGATGACACATACCACTGTCTGTTTCTTTGTGATCCAACTCCTCGTTAACAATCACTGCTGGTACTACTGCACTCTCGGCTGATGTTTCAGACCTCTCTGGAACACTGTCACTGACTAGGGCGGTCTCACTATCATTTTCTTCCCTTTGGCCTCCCTCTTGTTCTCTTTCTGATTCCTGCATGGGTGTCCTTGAAGTGAATACAATTGAAATGATGGTCATACTCACTTATTTGTGTGCACAACACTCCAAGAGGACATATTCCCTAAGAAAATGAATATGCTACCCTTGCATTGCTTTAGGAAGTACATACCCATTGCAGCTCAATCTGTGCAGCTTCATCTCTGAAAAGGGAACTTCCTTCTGACAAGTGATGCAGGGGATGACTGGACCAGAGGCAGGACGTGAGCTCTCCTAACAACAACAAATGGCTTTTAATTAATGATTAAAGGTCACCAGTAATCTTTGTTTTGATTATGTATTAAACTAGGTCTCTGTAAATTTATGTACACAATCTAAGGATAGATCCTGTTGAAGTGGACGTATGTAGATGGTAGCCTGTCCAATCATCGTCGATGGATCTTTCAGATAGGCAAGGGTGTATCCAGTGCTGGGACACTGAAGCAATGCAAGATTTCGACTGCGAGTCGATCCTACAAGTTTTAGAAATTCAAAGCCTCCACCTTGTTGGAGCTTCGGAAACACTTCCATCAGTTTATTTGTTATAACCATGGGATCGTGGTCATTCCCTGGAGAAAACAAAACAAAATCATAACTCACCTCACCTTAAATTAAGCAAATAAGCCTGTGATAACTATTATTCACACTATTAAAATCAATTACGTTTACATAAATGCAAATAATTTCAACGAACAGTACACACATTTTTTAGTTTTGGTAAATCCATAGTTCGCACTGACCTGAAAATGTTACTTTTTGCTCTCCAAGTCCTGAAGTAAGAAGTTCAGCTTTAAACAGTACGCTTGGAATTTTATCCGCATTGTGGTCAGCCAAACAACAGACGGTGTGTGTGTAGCTTCTTCGGCAAACTTGGACTTGTGCTGGTCGTCTCGTCATATTCCTTCTGGCTCCAATGTTATATGGCGCAAAGAGCCTTGCTACCTCCGCTGTAACACAGAAAAACGTCACCACTCAATGGTCACCAGTCAGCTAAAACAGCCTCTACTTCTATCTTGGGATGCTCAAACCAGCTAACACCATTAGCGAACTAGCTCGTTTTAAGCTCCCCCAATTAACAATGAACGTGTCACGCACGAAACATCATAATACCACATACAAATTCATTTTCGAGGCGATCTAATTTAACCCACACGTGTGTCCCGAATCATTAATTAGTAGCACACCTGGCTAACATGAAATTACTTAGCTTACCTTGGACAGGTGTACGTGATTGAGCGGCCGGTATCTGCTGTGACGGAGCCGCCGGAGCCGTTGGACTTCTGCGCAGAGCTTCCTCAATCAAATTCGCTGCTTCTCTCAGCAGCTCTGGGCAACTTTTTGACATTTTGTCCTGCACGGCGTCTCAACATTGGGGCTAGCAGGACCGCGTCATCTCCTTTATTTTTAGCCGTTGCAATGAAAGTTCTGTTTAACAGCGTATCCAAACCAACGTAGAGGTGAATAGCGCCACCAAGTGTATTGGAATGTGTTCAGTAGCTCTGCATCAATCCAGTATCTCGAATTGATTTGTCTTGACTTGATGCACAGGGTAACCAATCAGGCGTTAGGTTCCGCCTACCAACTTTTGATGGGTCAATTTGACAGTTTTAAGTAATTCATGAAGCGCTGCAACGCAGGCCCATGAAATGTAAATGTAAATAGTAAAATAGTTATATATGCATTTTACATACAATGAATCAGTATTTTAATTAATTAATGACACATTTAATTACACTTTTATGTATTTAATTCTAATTTTAATTAATTAATGACACATTTAAGTAATTATTTAATGGTGTTTTTATTTATTTCATTGTGGCCCTTTTAGTCCTCCATACGTGTGCAGGTAGTCTGTCTCTTTAAAGAGATGTCACACCTCCAGTCTGCTGTTGATTTATGTGATACAAACACACGCTGACCAAACACGTGCACACACAAATTGAATATGCACATGCACACACACACACACACACACACACACACACACACACACACACACACACACACACACACACGCACGCACGCACGCATGCACACACACACTTTCCTCTGCTATTTCCTCTGTGTACGGACTAGCCGGAGACAACGCTGAGCTAGCTCTAGCCTGCATGTGCAGATGGACACACTCGGTGAGTCTCACTTCCGATAAAGGCTTTTGCTATAAATGGAAACTGGAGAGACCCACACACACACACACACACACACAAAAAAAGCAAAAAGCAAACAGAAGTGACACAGCGTGAGAGGTAGGGTGGGGAGTGGCCAATAGAGAGACAGAGAGGGAGGGTGTGGGGAAGAAGGGATGCTTGGGACAAAATGTTCTAATCCCAGACCAGCATCACAGAGGCATTTCACATAGTTTCTGTTTCGGGAGGCGGACAGTTTCCCCCCCCCCGATGTGACCCGGCTGAACGAAGATTCAAGGAGGATCAGTGTACTGTCCGTGTGACTGATTGGAATGATGTGCTCACACAATGTGACAAAGAAACAAAAACAGAGTCCTCTCTGGGAGATGGAGGGAAGGACACAGGAGCCATCAGAGACCTTGGATAACGGATGACGTTATTCAGAGAGGCTCGAGCTTCTCACGTCCAAAGCTTCACTGTTTCAGTCGCTTGCAAACCAGCCTGAAATGATCCTCTCATCCTTGAAGAGGCTTTTGATGTTTGCTAGCGCACAACAGCACGCAACAAACAAATTAGCCACGAGCCTTCTTGGGCGAGAGCTCGTTACTAAAATGTGACTTCCCTCAGTACACTTTGAAATGTTCCCCCCATCAATGGCCGCCTAGCGGGAGGAGAGCGGGAGGTTTGCTGCCAACAAAAGAGGACAAATGTGCCTCACGGTAACTTCAAAGATGTCTTGTACACATGTTGTGTCTTTTTAGCTGGCGTCCTAAAGTTAGCCCTTTGTAATGCTATATAGAGGAATGGCCTGGTTTAGTTCAGAGTGGTTGTTGTGTTCCAGCCCGTTTCCAGGCCCTCGAGTGCCGGAGCTTCGTCACTCAACTCTTGCTTCTGAAGCACGAGTCAACCTCATAGCTTCCGTTTGAGAAGCCCCCGGCTGTCGAGCTTCTCAAGATGTCTAAGCTATTTGCTGTCGAGTGAGTTAAGGTATTGCTGAAAGTCAATGCAGTTCTGACTGTGGCCACTGTGGCCACATGGCAACACCCGCATCACGTGGATGTACTTAGGGTAGGCGTGCTGTTTGTGCACACTATACATTAAATCTCATCTTATCTGGTATTTGTTGAAAGCATATTAGAAAGACCCAGTGCACACAAGCTCAAAGGCCCCCCCCCCCCCACACACACACACACACATAAACACACACACACAGCAGGGTAGTCCAGAATCGTCTCTGTAATTAGGCCCAGTGGGGCCGTCCTTCAGTGACCTAATACAGTAAATGATCAGGACCTTACCACTGAGTGTTAATATCAATACTGCGTTTTTAGCATGAATTCTTCAGTAAGTGCTGACTTTTTCCTTATATGTGCTCGCCTGCAGTAAATCTGCATAAGTAAATACGTCTGTGCCGTGAAGCTCCGCAGACACTGGAGGGAGCGCTGGACTGCTTCCTGCCACTGTGAGTGCCAGACGGGGGGTGGGGAGGGGGGTTGAATTGAGTGATCTCGCAGTTGTTGCTCCAAGGTCGGTTGTCCTTTAAAGAGACAAGCGCGGAGAAAACCGTTCAAACTCGGTGTCGAAAGTTACGGATTCTGCCAAACTTCAGATACATTTCTTTCTTTCTGTGATAAGCTTAGAGGACCGAAGGTACACATATTCAAATTCCCCAGCTAGTGGCTAATTGTGTCTGTCTCACGTGTGTGAAGTGGGTTTTTGAACTTTTTCAGAGAAAAACATGTACCTACTGTGGCCAAGAGCAACAAACAAATCTATTGTTCTCCCCCTTTTCTTTTGTCATTCTCTTGTTGGTGCTTTCAAAATTCGCTTTTCAACAACACCAAACTCCTTGCATTGGAAAGGGGAAGGTTAGTTAACCCTTCGCCTCCATCTTAGCGTTTGTAGCATCTGAGTGCTGTTGGTTCTTACATAATTAGTCACCCACGGAGACCCCGAGGGCTCGGGTTAGTAGACTATTCAGCCACCGTCCCGGACTATTCCATGAATAGACACAATCCATTGCATTGTGCACGGCTAGTAATCTATTTCTAATACGTAACAGGTTTTCTAACTAACATCATCTTTGCGCTACAACTGAGTCACTGTGGATCACGGCGTGACCCCTGAGAGTCCTCCAGGGTCGTTGTGCTGCGAAATATATATTTAGGTACATGGAAAACCCGGGTTGCCCCCATTTCAGAACACACCGTCGCACACCTTGCTGCGCGGCATCACGAGAGGGTGTCTGACCTTATTTCAAGAGGAGCGTTACGTAAGCGCTCACTACTCGAAAAGGAAGGAAATGCCCGGGCCTGTCACAGACAGAGAGCGAGAAAGCAGTCTCACTATTTTTGGGATTGCAGTCAGGTCTCCTTTCTGCACAGCTTTTTTTTCCCCCTCTGCACCACGAGAGAGTATGAATATTAATAGATGCTTTCATCTTTTGTTATGGAAAGGATCCCGCTCTGTTTGAATGGCAGGAAAGCCATAAACCTGTTTTCCTTTTTTTTTTTCCTTTGCTGCATTACCATTTGAGTTGAAAAACATTATTCGCGGAAATAGAGTCGAGGACTAGAGCGAACATGAAAGCATCCGTCCAATCGGATTTGCTTAGAGGGCCGAGGATCAGTAATCGACAGGTAAATTGCGCTTTTCAAAGGAGCAGCCGAAATCCTCCCTTTCAGCTCACGTCCAGGCCAGTGCCTGTGTGTGTGTGTGTGTGTGTCCTCATTTCTGTGTGACAGATCCCGTGACGTCACGCTTTGGTCCTGAGCAGCTTAGGCAGCATGTCAGTGTGTATTAAACATCCGAATCACATGACACTCGATCTCTGACCTCGGTGCGACTTCCTGCTCCGAAACACGAGCTTAGAGCGAGCCTGTCGGAGGGGGGGGACACCGACTAAGTGACTGAGGCCGCATATAGAAAAAAAGAATAAATGGATGGAAAGGGTGAAAATAAATAGAGAGATTGTGTTGAAATGATAAGACAATAGAGAAGTAAAGTTCTGTACCACCGAGGGATGGGTCGAGGTTGAGGTTGATGTTGATGTTGATGAGGCAGAAACTACCAAGCGGCCGCTGGTCAGGGGGGGGGGGGGGGGGGGTGTCACATCCGAAGCTTGGCCCTGACGGTGTCGCTCCGCCTGATCTGTTGCCATGACAACTGGAGCTCCTGTTTGAGGACGGGTTGAGAAGTTTGTGGAATAATTCCTAAACATCTTGCTGCAGTTTTGAGCAATGAAAAAAATAGGTCTGCACACTTTACGTAACTAACGTGACTGTATGAGCACCATGAATCTGCAGTGATGTCATGCCTTTCAGTTAGTGTTTACGTGTAGCTCTCACAGTGTACTCGTACCATTTCCTTTGAAAAAATCCCATTTATATTTTCCGTTCCCTCAAGCATTTACTGCATTTTGATGAAATTGCCTGGCTGGATTCTAATAGAAACAACTTTCCGCCCGGCTTACATGAGTCCACCTGATGAATACACTGCGCAATAGAGATTTCCCCGTAACTGTGAAAAATCACTTACAGTCTCATCCCCAGGTGTGTTCTACATTCTCGCCTAATGTGAATTTGTGTTATGGTCAGATTTTTTTTATCACCTGACATAAAATTCCACACCTAACCTCCACACTTGGGAAATGGGTTGTGAGTACGGGCGTCCTCGAATGTGTACAGCCAGCTAATATGATTTTGTCCTTGGTGGTGCCTGAGCCATTCTCCCTGTAATATCTTTGCGAATGTCTGTTCGGAGCCTAAATCGTCCTCCTGAACAGCCATTAGTTTCCACCTCCAGCTACAGTCAATTTTGATGTGCAAAAGTGATGGCATTCGATCACTTGAGGAGTTGGTTCTGGAGCAGCAGGAGGGAGGCAGTTAGAAGAGAGAACAAAGCCGTGAAGAGACAGTGTGTTTTTACAGGTGTTAAGACTTAACTATGAATTCCATCCTGGTGTGTTTCTGAACACTTATGAAGGGCCACGGCACTCGACTTGGTACTGTCCACCAAGAGAAGTGGGACCTGACAGTCAACGACAAGACGGTCCTTCACAAAAGCAATGGAATATAACAATAGAACTGCGTATTTATAGTTTTATGATTTATAAGCAAATGTTTAAATGTCCAGTCAAAAGCTGTCGTGAAGCCTCAATGTATCCTCATGTATTGAGTTTGTCCTTGAAGATTTTGACGGAAAAAGATCAGTGTAGTCTGTTGAAGTTGAGGCAAAGTACAATGGAAATAGTTTTGACTTGTTTATGATTAACATGTGGAATTCATGTTAACATGTTAACCATTGAGGATGTATATCTTTTTTTTTAAACATCCAAAGTGTGTTAATGAATAATTGTGTGTGTGTGAGGCCCATAGTGAGCGGTGTGGAGTGTATGACTGGACTGGTGCGTGAGTCTGTCTATCAGAGAAAGAGGGCGGGGCTAACCACAAATCCAACAGACATTCAAAGGACACTTGAGAAAACACATAAACACATATTTTTATATGTGCATACATCTACGAGATGTCACAACCACCAATAGATTGCTCAGCTTCATCTGCTCACACATAACCGCTCACACGGACACACCCCATGTCCTCCTGCTGCCTTCACCTCCCCGCCTCAGCCGCAATGTGATGAAGTCGCCCGCGTGGATCCTCAACGTTAAGTCCCTCTGATGCACTATTTGCATTCAAGCGGTAAACGTAAGTCTGACTGATGGGCGGCGGCGAGCTTCGTCCTATCAACAAGCGAGGACCGGTCCGCCATCAAGAGCGAGCCATCCGGGGGGCAGGTGATGTCATAACATGTGTGAGTACATGAAACAGCTGGGCGTATCTCCTGCTCCGCTTAAGCTCAATAACATGAATTAATAGTTTTATAGAAACACACTCAGTTGAAAAAACCCCAAACAAAAGCGGCATGGCTCGTGCATGTTCCAGAAGATATCCTTCAGGTGCGGCTGTCTTCCTTTCGGCAGCGGTAACAGGGGCATTAGGGAGGGGGGGGGGGGGACCCTTTCCTGCTAATCAATACGAGTTGTTATAGCTTCTCTCCCTCTCTCGGATCCATTGTGATGCAGCACAGAGCGGTCCACACATGGCCTGCACAAAGGCTGCTTGTACTCTTGTAGACCTTGGGCTCGGAGCCTTTGTGGGGAGAGTCTGTGACCTCACTCGTTCCTTTCATCGCACACACACACACACAAAAACACGTCCGCTATGATATAATATTGTTCTATTCACAAACACAAGCACACGGCCCTGGATGCGTTGCGTGTGTAGGTCCATAAGCTGAAGTACTGACACACCAAGGAAGCTCACGGCAGCAATGCTAATGGGCTCGGTGCGACCAGATCACATGGCAATCGGCACAATGCCGGCCCCACACGGCATGTGAGTGAGTAGGCTGTGAGTTGTGTGCTGAATGGATCTGTGCGGCGTGTGTGTGTGTTTGTGAAGGAGCCAGGCTCTGTTGCAGCACTCCACACACTGAGCTTCCAGAAAAGGCCTTTTTCAGGATGGTTTTGTTAGGAGCTCGAAGAGGACAAACTGTTTCTATGCTTTTAGTTTCAACTTGGTGCCTCGGGGGGGCGTCGCTCTGTGAGCTTTGTCAACTAGATATGTAAAACTAACTAAACTAACATTTGTGTGGTGCGGTCTAGTTCGACTTGGTATGATCTCCAGAAGATGAGTCACACTGATTTTGGAGGATAACCTGTATTTTCCTCTAACACCAGCAGCAGAAGCTACTAGAAACGTGTGTGGTTACTGGTCCTGGGTGCTGTAGGTATATTGTGACATGCAAAGCAACTGTGCTGGCAGTTGTCAGTGTAGTAACCAGTGAGAAGAACAGAACAGAACAGGACTTCAGCAACAATGCCTCAGTGGGTCAGTGTGTGTGTGTGTGTGTGTGTGTGCGAGAGAGAAAGAGAGGCTGAGCCTGCTGAGCCAGGCCTCTCATTATGTGGCGTGTAATCTGAGCTTTCGGGGCCCCGGGCCACCCCTCTGACTGCGCTGAATGGGGGACGAACACCAGCCCCCAATGTCTTTCCTGTGCTTTCACTCTGCTTAGCTCGGCAACTATGATTTACCAAGCGGGAGGGCGGGGTGGCCGTTTTGGGGGCGGCGTGGCGCTGGTGGTTTGGGTGGGTCAGGGGTGGAGAAGTTAAGGGCTAGTCAGGGTTAAGTCTAGCTGTTAGCGCGATGTCTTGTTGAGCTGGATAGTCGCGCATCAAGTGGGCAGTATGTGTTGTTGTGTGCAGTACAGTAAATGCATGAGATGGAAAGATACTTTCCACTTTCCCTCAAACCAAATGTAAATGAAATAAGAAATGTAAAACAAGATGAATTCATATGTGTAAAATGATGAACAATACATACAGAGTCTCATTGTGATATCTCCACACTTTTTTTCACACAGGATATTACCCAGACCCTTCAAAAAGATCCAGAGCAAAAAAGTGTTTTATTATCACTCTTAAACTTCATAGAAAGAAGAAGTCCTGTCACTACCGGCTTCCCCCTTAGGACTCTTTTTTTAAAGAACAAAAACGGACGGTAGTCATTGGAGAGAGATAAATGTTGTGGTTCTTGTTTTGATTGATTTGTGGTTTTGTAGTTTTTCAAATGAAAAAATGGAACTCCAAATTCAATGGCAATTCTTTTTACATTCATTAAAAAACATATCTTTTACAATTCATGGTACAGATCTAGGGTTAAAATATGATTGGTCTCTCGCCGTTAATATTTTATCTGCATTAGGTCAGATGGTTAACTTGCAGAGGTGGGACACCACCCATTTATATGACCTTTACTGATATAATCTATACATTTTGAAGGCAATTAAAGCCAGGTGCTTTAACAGTGGGAGATTGTGTGTGTGTGTGTGTGTGGTGAGAAGTGACGTTCTGACCTACCACTGCAGAGGAGCCCAGATAACCTTGCGTCACCTCCGACTAAATGACCGCTTGTGCACAATAGAGATGATTAATGTCCACCTTCAATACCACACACACACAAGAACATCTCAAGTCACGTGGACTGTACGCGTGTGCGCTGGTACTGGCTGTGTGTGTGTGTGTGTGTGTGTTAGGGTGAAAGCCTTGTCCCTTGGAGCTAATGAGGCCTGGCGACCAGGCCCATGGCTGGATCTGCGCTTGGTACTAGGCCATTAGCTAAATACAGCATGTACACCAATTCATGTTCCCAATCATCAGAGATTACACATCACAGCGGCCATTATAACCACTATGTACACACAGGCTGATAAACAGCCTGAGAAATAACAATCTGGGTCTTTAAGAATAAATAAATTAATTTAATTTAATTACTGGAATACAGCAGGGAAGAAACTTGTCAGGTGACCCTGTTTCTCACTGGCAGATCTAATATTAAATGCGTATACAAGTTTAGGTTAGGTGTGTGTTTATGTGTCATGTGGATGCGTGTCGTCAGGTTAAAGGGGGTGAGTCATTGGAGTGGAATTGTTTAGTAGGAATTGGAGCGACTCGGTCCGGTTCTCTCCGGGAAGCAAATTATCAAGTTTTATCAGCTGCTGTCAAATCGCAGTTTTTAGTTAGAAAACAGATGCAAAGAGAGAGGAAAGAGAAACGAGAAAAGGGAAGTGATTGCAGGAATTTGTAATCTAGTGTACATGTATTCCATCCATCCCCTCCCCTGTTTTCACAGCCTAGCTCTACCCTCTGTATCTCATTATGGGTGTTGGAGGGAGGAGGGTGGTAGTTGGCAACCCACACTACCTGTGAGTCAACCAAATCACTTACACTTGGCACAGCATGTCATATGAGAGAGTAAGGGGGGGAGGGAGGGAGAGAGAGAGAGAGGCCCATGACAGAGGGCACAGAGAGAACGCTTTGCCAAGCGGGGGCGAGCAGGAGAAGTATGTGTTCCCAAAATCTGATGGGTGCAGATGGTAAAAAGATTGATGTGTTAGCAGGTGCAACGTCTACTGAGTCACTGACTACACTTACAAGAGGAACAAGATCATTGGGAGAATTTTAGTTTACGGCCACAAGCTGAAGATCCCCAAATTTGCAGCCGTTTAGTGACACACAGAAGAACCAGTAGGCTCCTTTGAAAAACCCATGTATTTTGACTAATTTCAACAAAACCTTTAGTTCACACTAAAGTACACACTTTAAAACTAAAAGTGAGGGTGGTCTTCTCGTACTCTGCAATTCCTCCATGACATGAATGGAAAGCACTGACAGACCAAACATCTTTTTTCCATGTACACCCAATAACACAGGAGATGTCATGTGTTGCTCCAGTTTTTCAGTGAGAGAGGTCTTTGTGAAGATCGTCTGCCAAAGCAAACGTCCTTTGACGTAATACAGGTCCACAGCACTGAAGACTACAGCTGCTCCACACAAACATGGCTGACATGGGGCAGATTGACATGGACATCCTGACACGCGACAGCAAAAAAGACCTGCAAACATACTGTGTGCATACGCACAACATTCCCTTCCCAGCGTGTGTGGTTTTGTGTGTATTTGTGTTTATGGAAGGTCAATTAGATCCTGCAGCCCACATTCAACCTCTGAGGTAGAGGCTGCTTCCATTTATTCCTTAGATTTCTACGAGGTTTGCACCGTTTGCAACTTTATGGATTCCACAGAGAAAGAAGAAAATTTGAGAAGAACAAAGAGCAAAGGCCGTGCACTGGAGAAAATGGTTCAGTCTTCATGTTCGTGGGTTGTTGTGTGTTCAAGATCGTTCCAAGACAAAACCCTTAACAGTGAGATCGAGCAAACCCTCTGCTGATCTATCAGTAACCACAGAATGAGCCCTGATCTGGGGAGACGAGGCAGGGGAAGTGGGTGTGGTGGAGTGGGGGCGGGGGGGGGGGGGTCTCCTGTGTGTGTGTGTTTGTGTGTGTGAGGAGGGTCTCGGACGAGCCTGACCTGCTTTGTTAAGGGAACGTTGCACAAGGCCTCATGAGATCTGCTTCGCACACAGAGGCTGCTTTCTCAAAAGATCACCAAGTAAGCCCTGCTCGGCCTTCAAGGCGCCTTCGGAAAGAGGTCAGCTGACAACTCATATTACAAATTAAGGTGGTTAAGACAGATCTGTACCTCAGAAATCCTCTTGGCATGAGAGTCTTCCTCCCCTTCTAGTGAACCTGTCTTTAGGACTTTAGGAGCGTGTCCGCAACAACCACCGCCGCATTGTGTGTTTGAATGAATGCAACCGACAATATTCCAACACTCATCCAAACAATGAATGAAATTCAAACAGCCAGCAGTTGCCGTGCAAAACATTTCCTAGAGTCTTGCAAAGAACATCGTTTAGCTTGCAGAGTTTTTCTACCCACCTGGAGATTTACTCAGCAGGGAACTTCTGTTAGCTGTTAGCGATTAGCCAAAATTCAAATAAAAATGTCCCTATTGTGGAGAGCAGCTTGAGACGCGTTAAGATGTGTTAGCGCTAAAACGTAGTGACCGAGGAGTCCGCAGTCAAGCGATGCCACTATAAAACAGGCAATAAAAAATGATTGGAGAAAGTGCGAGTCACCACAACTTAAAGAGAGCATGCGGCTAATACCGGCCACCAGATGTATTACACAATTTGCTGCAGCAGAAAGTGAGACTAGCTGGCAAAAGGCCGGCGCGGTTGTGTTGTGAGCCCGTATGGCTCGGCGTGTTCACCTTCAGAGTCTAATTACTTCCCGTGGGCAGTTAAGCATAGGCATGTGCATTGTACATCAATCTATACCTGTCAATCAAACACAGGGGCCCGGTATGTAAAGGCTTCCTCGCGTGTCATGTGTTCGGTGCCTCTCAGCTCACGTCGGCTACGTTGACCTTTGTCCCCAATCTCAGCCTGCTGCCTCAAATATCCTCTTAGTGTAGTCCGGCTGCTGTAGCATCTATTTCGGTCCTGTATGTGGACAAACATATGGTTAGTGGGGAGGATGTAAAGGAGAGGAAAAAAAAGTGACAGTTGGATTCTATTTACTTCCACTCTTTAAAGAAGAGAGGGTATGTGCAGTTTTACTGGAGGGGGAGGAAATGGAGAGTCCTAATTAACACAAGCTCAGTGGTAACCAGTGCATGGTAACCACAGCTCTTTGGTACATACATATGCTAAGGGGAAACCTTCTTATTGTCTTTCTTATTGGAAGCTAGCTGGAAGGACAGGTATCTTTCACTGTTAAGAATATTTTTAAATAGCTCCCACCAGTTAGCATTAAGACTGGAAACGGGGAAATAGCCAGACTGTATCCAAATCCACCGCGAAAGCCCCCCTGTGGCTCCCTTTTAATGTGTTTTTGTGAATTGATTAATTTAACTGTAGAAAAAGGTATAATAACAATTGGTTGGCGGGGTTATATGTGGGTGTCTCGGACAGTTTGCTAAGGGGTAAAGCAAGTCTATGTAATACATCTATAATCTGGATTTATATTCCCAAAGTGATGATTCAAATCAATTTTCTTTTACGGGTTAGGGACCAAGGCTCGCAAACCTTGTTACATCAAATCAATCTGCATCTCATCAGGAAGCCTCACATAAACAACATTTGACGGGCATCCAACAGGGTTTTGCTTTAGCATCTGAAATAACTGCAAAAAATGTTTGTGAATAGACGCCGAGAGGTCTGATCTCTACTGCAATCTCTAAGGTGTGTGTCTACCAGACAGTCCTGAAGAAATGATGATTCATTTACACTGCTATAGATATCTAAATCCTGAGATTAAAAACATGAAATAAAGTAGTGACGATGGCAGCTGTATTTACTACTTCATGGTTGAGGAGATCCACATTAAATAACATTGATGGAAGAATCCTCACATTTTTCTGATGTCATCATTTTTGAGGACATAAACAAAAAACTCATCTTCTGCTCAATAACTCAAGTGGTAGATTCTAACAAAAGCGTTAACTCTTGTGTTTTGCTTGTGATGGAATATACTGTGTATGTGCTCATTAAAACACTGATTATAGAATCCATTTTGGAAAACAAACACATACAGCATTATAAACTCACACAAAACACAATGAAATCTCTCTACAGGCAACAACACCGTTGTAAGAGACAAAACGTACTTGTCACTTACCAACTCTATGGATGTGCTGTATCATTTTAAATATATATAATTTCTAGTCATATGGGATATCAAATGTAATCTAAAAATCCGTCTGTGGTCTCAGACACACACAAAGCACACACACACACACACACACACACACACACACACAAACAAAGCATATAATCAGTGTCGGACGTTTCCAGTGGTGGGAAAGGCCGAGTCTAAATGCTGATTATGCTGTGGTGCTCTGAGCGCCTGTGGTCTCCTTGTAAGTCTGTATACGTTTCTATTTTGTGAGAGCGTGTATGTGCGTCAGTCTACACCCAACCATTACCCTGCCTATTGTGTGTGGCTCTCGAGCCACCGTGACTACGACCAGGGGTTCAATTGCAGGGCGGGACGAAGAAGCCAACAGCTCAGGGCATAGACACACCGTTACAGAATGTATGTGGGGGAGGGGGGGGGGGGCGGGGGGGGGTTGGTCACACAATAAACCAAGCTACTTCCTCCCCTCCAGATGTCTCCCCTTCGTGTTGGTGGTCAACGAGCAATCAGCGTTATTATCGTAATTATCGTCACCGTCACGGAGACGAGCGGCATCCCCGTTATCACAGCAAACCGCCTGCGTCGCCCTCTGCATCATTGTGACCACAGCGACTGCATCAAACGCTAATAACAGCGTTTGACCTGAGGAGGCCCAACTATTGGCTTCAATAAAGCCTGCCTCCCTGCTGGGGACCGCGCTGGCTTATTGCTGTCTCTGACTCCCCAAACTTGTCACATGGCGTTACAGTCTTTGTGCTAGGCTACGGTAACTTGCTCCAGCTACACATTCGCCGAGCGGACGAGAGAGTGGTCTCAACCTTCTGATTTAATTCCGAACAAGAAAGCGGTTACGCAGAAGGCATCTCCCAAAATGTCAAACTGTTCTTCAATAAGGATCCTTAAAGCGGCCTAAATGGTCTCCAGAAGTGGCGACCTGCACACAACAGGGACCGGTCATCACCATCGCCTAAAAGCCACCTATAGACCACCTTGGAACTTTTACGTTATCACTCAAATGCATTGCATGTATGGTGCATATTTTCATCGATCTTCCTCTGTCTGAATTCATTATTAGATCATAATTTATTTTCTTCTTGCATCTGTACTCTCTCTCTCTCTCTCTCTCTCTCTCTCTCTGAGTGGAAGGAGTGCGGAGTGAGCGGAGCGTGAGGTGAATTGTTTGATTGTGACCGTTTGAGCTGGAATTTCGTTTATTTACGAGTCTTTATGGTGTGATTGTGTGTGTGTGATTTTTGTTTTCTGTCGGTCATAGTTTGTGCGTGCTTGTGGCCGATCGGCGTGCAGCACGCACAGATGAACCTCGCGGGGCTAACGCGGAAGCACGGCGTGAAGCTCGCGCCGTGCTTCGCGTGTTCCGTGGAGGACTGTGGCTTGGCCGTGGGGGGGTTGGTGGGTCACGGGAGCGTGAAGTCCGCTGCACGAATGAACCACGCGGTGGTTATTTTCGTAGACAGCGTGGAGAAGGCGCGCAAGGTGGTGGCGAGCGGCGTGGTGGTGCGCGGCACCCTCGTTCCCGTGCTGCCTCTCGCCGAGCCGGCGGTCAGAGTCACGGTGTCGAACGTTCCGCCGTTCGTACCGGACGATGCGCTGCTCGGCGAGTTGGTGAAGCACGGGACGGTGGTGTCCCAAATGAGGAAGGTGTCCTCAGGTTGCAGGTCTCCTCTGCTGAGACATGTGGTGTCTCACAGGAGACAGCTCCACATGGTCCTCACCAAGACCCAGGCTCTCAACCTGGTGATCAAGGTGAGGATCGACGGGTTTGACTATGTCATGTTCGCCACATCGGACGATGGGAGGTGTTTCCGGTGTGGTGGAGAGGGACACCTGGCGAGGTCTTGCCCAGTGAAGACTCCCTCCTCTCAGAACCAGAACCGGGAGGGTGCCGGGGGTGCTAGGGAGGAAGGGGGGGCTGGTGAGGCCCAGCAGGCCGGTGAGGAGTCGGGCGAAGGGGCGAGTGGGACTCAGAAGGTCGGTGGGGAGTCAGGTGAAGGGGTGAGTGGGACTCAGAAGGTCGGTGGGGAGTCAGGCGAAGGGGTGAGTGGGACTCAGAAGGTCGGTGGGGAGTCAGGCGAAGGGGTGAGTGGGACTCAGAAGGTCGGTGCGGAGTCAGGTGAAGAGGTGAGTGGGGGTCAGAAGGCCGGTGGGGAGTCAGGTGAAGGGGTGAGTGGGGCTCAGAAGGCCGGCGGGGAGTCAGGTGAAGGGGTGAGTGGGGCCCAACCGGTCAGTCAGGTGGGGGAGGGGATGGGCGAAGCCCAGCTGATCGATCACGGGAGGGAGGGGGTGAATGTAGGTGTGAATGGGGAGGTGAATGCAGCCCAGTGGGCGAGTCTCGTGTGTGACCGTATGAAAGAGGGGACGAGTGGGGTGAGTCGGGAGAACCATGGTGAAGGAGTTCGGGGCTCGCCCGTTCGTGAGAGGGGGGTCTCCGACAGCGAGGAGGAGATGGAAGAGGGGGGGGTGGGCTTTAAGGTCCCCCACCTGAAGAGAAAGACGAGGGCCAGTAGAGGAGGCTCTCAGGCAAAGAGGGGAGGGGTGTCGAGCAGAGGGGAGGCGGGGGGTGGGGAGTCCGACTCCTCTTCGGAGTGGGGCTCCTCCATCAGCGTCTCCTCAGGTGGGACGGTCTCCAGGAGGTACGGGGTGGGGCAGGTGAAGGAGTTCCTGCATCTCACCAAGAACGAGAGGGGAGTGAAGCTGGAGGAGTACTTCTCCGATCTGGAGAAGTTTGCTCGCTCCGCCCGACACGGCAGTACGAAGAAGGGCGCAGGAGACTTCACCCAACAGGAGGTCTTCAGGCTGAGGAAGTTCCTCCTCAAGCTCAACAGAGAAGGGGGGAGCACAACCGGGACAGAGTGAGGCGTCAGCCTGGCTGAGGAGGATCGTGTGCGGGGCGACCCGCGGACAAATAGATGCTGGAGGAGTGCGGAGTCCAGATCGTCCAAACTGATTACTAGATAAATTTTATATTATATACCCGTCTAATTTGTATACATATTGTTATTAGTTAATGTAAAAATAAAGGTTTTTTCAAAATCAAATCAATCTCTCTCTCTCTCTCTCTCTCTCTCTCTCTCTCTCTGGCTTCCTGCCGCTCTGCCCATCACTCTCCCCTATTTCTGTCCCTTCCTTTATCTCCCCCTCATCATCCGGCCACGTCCCTGCTCTAACCCTCTCCATCATGTACACAGTTCATTCCTTCCTTTCTACCTAAAACTTTCCGTTATTCTATCCCTCCATCTGCCCCCCCCGCCCCTCCTCAGCTAGCTAGCCGGGCTGCTGACGTCTGCAGTAGCGTTGGAGCGCGGCCGAGCACCGCCTTAAATCACACCGACTCTTAATGCAATGCACACGTATGTCGCACATACTCCTCATGTTCTCCACATGCATATAATCACTCAAATATTGCATCGCATAAGATTGTGTAATTAATAAAGGAAAACACGAGAGAAGTACCACAGTCTAGGGTTTTTATTTCTGGTCGTGGTTAACTTGACTATTGTGATCAAGACAAAAATAAATTGAACTGTTGGTAGATTTATGTCTTCAAATATAGACGGCACGCCATGACAACATTGTTTACTGAAAGAGCCTCAAACTGGAGGGATTCAGCTCACCTTCTGCTTTTTGATAACACCTGGAAACTGTCCAGTTGGTTGGCTGAGGCTTCAAAAATTGTACACAGACGATCAATTTCATGCAACGCTTTCTCTCAGACATCCCCTGAGCCCATGAATCTGTGTTACCTGACCCATATTTACCAAAAATACCTAAAAGAAAAAAGGAGGCCTTATTAGCTTTTTTAAATATTCAATTCTCAGTTACAAGACATTGTGTACTATGTCAGTGTAATGACCCAAAGAATATTTTAATACCAAGTGTTCTCCTTCAAGTGAGACCACTGATTACATTTCAGTCACATGGGGGCAACACGACCCGGCAGAACCCCTCTGTAGCTTCTCTACTTTCATTTCCTCCTCCTCCTTCTCATCTGGCTGCAGACGGCCACCAGAAAACTCACAACGCCGCTGACAGCAACAGCGGGCGCCATACCCCGCGACGGGGTCGACGTTTTATGGGTGTTTTATGAGCCTATGAACGGGGAAAACCAGGACTGAAATGCTGCCTCCGTAAAAACGGTAGCACGTCGCAGCGGGGATGCCTGTAGGTCTGTGTGTGTTTGCCAAACCAAACATTCCCCGTCCTGGTGGAGGAGTGTGTTTTGTCGTGTCCAGTGTTTCATCCCTTCACCACGCGACTCAGGGGGGGTCCTCCTTGAATCAAACCGGGCTTGAACCAATCCGGAGATTTACTACTAATGAGCTGATCATTTCCTTCTGCTCCTTTCTTTCTCCAGTCATGTAATGCTCCTTAAGATCCCGCCCCAGTATGCAGCAGAGAGAGAGAGAGAGAGAGAGAGACACACACAAACTATTCCCAGCTCAGTTTCGACTCCTCTTTAGCGCACGGGAGCAGCATGGGGCGGCGAGGAGGAACGCAACAGCAGTACAACCACTGCGGGAAGAAACCACAGCAGTGAGCCCACCATTGGCGCCGATGACCGGAGTAGAGCGAAGGCCTCTGCGGTAGCTGGGAATACCGTCTTCACCTGTGTGCGAGTGTTAGCACGTTGGAGCCAGAAGACCGTGACGTGTCAGCGGAGGGCAAATTGTTGACTCATGACGTCTTGTAGGCCGTCATCATCGGCGAGAAAAGATGCTTTGTTGCTCAGCTGATTTGATGGTGTTTACGTAACTTGAAATAATACCCCGAGAGAAAGTCTGCACCTGATTGCAGTGTATTTGGATACAGTTGAATCCATACTAGTAAGAGAGAAGAGAGAAATGTACAAACACTACAGTTACTTTGTTGAAAATATAAAAGAAGTGTCGAAAGTGCTGTTGTTAGTATTGTGATTGTCCAAGAGCCATAAATGAAGAGCTTAAAACGGAAACACAATGTACCAAAACAAATTGGATAAGGAAGCACCCTCACAATAACAAGTACCAGTTCTTCTCCACAAAAGGAAAGGATACAACACATATCTCTGTGGAAAGATAAAAATATCTTTTTGGATAGATTTTGCAATCAGAGATAATATTTCCACACTGTTGAAGTCAGAGAATCAGAATCAGGGGCCATTTGTTGCCACATGTGTTACACACGGAGGAATTTGACTTGGTGAATTGGTACAATATAAGAATACAAAAGAATAAAATCAGATAAAAATATACAAGTAAAAATTCCAACAATACAAACAGATAAGAACACGTGTGTATGTCCATGTTTCAAAGAACCCACTGTGCAGAATGTTTCGGGATGGAGTAATTGGGTCAACGGGGGACTCAGGAGACCAACTGCTGACGGGAAGGAACCGTTTGTGTGGCGAGACGCCTCGGTCCTGATGGACCGCGGCCTCCTGCCGGAGGGAAGGGGCTCAAAGAGTCTGTGTCCGATCCGATCTGCCGTGTTGGTCCGGTGTTGTTGTGTTTACCCGCCGCTGCCGCAAAGTGGGCTTTTTTCTTCTTCTGCAGATCGTGGTCCACGCAGATGACTCAGATGCCGCTGTGTGCCGTGTGCTCCGTCCATGTGCTTCTGCTGCCCTGCATGAGACAGGGAGAGCGAGGATGGGGAGAGACATTAAGTGATAGCAGCCCCCTCGTCTGTTAATTCTCCATCTAACCTTGCTTCACGTTGACGTTCTTATGCAACGCCACCCACCGAGGACCCGTCAGCACCTCCCACACACACACACACACACACACAATGGGCCCACACTAAAGATATGCTCAAGTATCCTTAAGCATATCTGTGCTGTGTGGGAGAGGAGTGACATCATTTAGTCCACCTGGGTACAAAACAAACAGTACAACATAAATACAGTGTAGTTTGATTCAGGGGTGGCTATTAAATGGGCTAATTAGCACTAGATTTGACTAATGTGAGTTCACCTCAGAGAAGGAGGAACAGCGTTGGTTTGTTTTAAAGTAACAAACCTTTTACAAACCTTCTACAAAGTCCAACCCACGAGCACCTCCAAAACTCACCATTTATCGTTCCACCTTCAGTTTTTTTGTTGCTTCATTTATACAGACGTCTGTATGTCTTTCTATAAAATGTAGAAGAACTGATGAACCGCCACGTCGAAAAAGTAATCATTATAAACATGTGCTTTTTGCCTCAATCGCTAGTTTCAAGTCTTTAATTCAGCATATTTATCTGCGTTTTTTGGCATTTAACTTTAACGCTTTCACGTGTTGTATGTTGTCAGTTCATGATTGAAACCTTTTTGTTTTTCCAAAAATGCTCAGTCAGCGCCACTCTCTCCTGTTGAACCAGCTGAAAAAAACTAAACAATTGGTGATGTCATGGCACCTCGTCCCATATAACCTACCATACATGACCTCAATCAAGATTAATATACCTCAAATGGCAGATAGAGACAATCATTTTTAGGAATCCATGGCAAATTAGCAAAGTAATATCAATAATTGCCACATCAGGCTTTAAGGAGAATCTATAATACAGATCTATGACACATTTCGCCCTTTGAAAGCACACAGTTTTAGGGCTGTAGTTTTATTAAGCATTAACATCGACTACTGTTTCGTAATTCAATGTGTCACTGAGCCCTTTTCGTCCCAATGCTGCTGTAGCTTACAGAGCATTATGTTAATCGGATCATAATGATTGGTGAAAGTGTGGATGTGTGTGTGTGTGTGTGAGAGAGACAGACCCTGCAGCACAGTGCCATGACGAGTGCAACGCAGTAATAGATACATCTGAATATCTGACAGCTATGGAAAAAAACAAGCTTTTCACTCAATGACGCAGGGTGAAAAGGGTTGTGTGAGAGGTAGCTTGTGAGAAACAGTTATTAAAATAATATATAATAGGTCGCATTTGTTTGATAAAGTGCGGTAGGGGTTTTCAAGTTTATGAAAAAAAAATCGGACTGTTTTTTGTTTCATGTTTCAGTGTTCATGGCCGAGAGCGCAGCGATTTGCATCGCCAGTCACCCACACACAGTAATTCATTCAGCCATTATTTCATATGCATCATTTGTCCAAACTGGATTCCACAGCAAGTCTACGGCCTTCTCTCTCGTTATTTGGTGTCATGTGTTATTTCGGCATGTAAAAGATGGTGAAGCCCCTCCCTGGATGACAGCTGATTGTTTTTGTTGGTTTCATAAGGTCTTTTGTCTCACACAATGACACAGAGCGGGAAACACATTGCAATTACTTAGATGTTGTGAGGGAACTGAATAGAGGATTAAATTTGAAGCCATTGAGACTCTTAAATTGTTCTCCTTTAACATTCTTGCAAATGACAACTTTTTTTTTGTTTTTTTTTGTTTTTTAAGACATAATAAATTATATTATTGCGGCCCAGTAGTTATATAAAATCAATATAACCGAGGAATTCCAATATGAGTAAAGTCCATTTGAATTCCCTTTCCTTAATAACCAGCACCACTCTGGCTTCATTAGAGCCTGCCTGTGCACTGCTGTTGGTTAACAGGTGTGTGGTACATTCCACAGGTTATTGTACTACGCATTGGGGGAGGGATGCATGAATGCATGTTTTTGTTCGGACTCAAGCTATAAAGCAGACTTGTCTTTCACCTCACATGCAACATACAGTAATTCCATTCTTGCACAGGAAAGAGTAAAACACACAATCAAGATTTAGTTTGCTGACATCACATTTTCAATTATCTCTAAATTGTCACTTGTGGTCACAGTAGCTTGCCTTCATCAAAAGTTCCAGTCTCACTTTGGGGGGAAAAACGTCGGCATGAGCTCAAAAGTTTTCTCTATTTAATCTATTTTAATATTCATACGTCATAAATAGAGATCTAAACACTGTCATAATGCCTGGGGGGAAATAGTCCTAGACTTATTTTTAACACAAGTTTTCTGAAGAAATAGAAATGTGAAAGAGCGTGTTCAGGCCAGCCTTTATAAGCGGGATAGTTGAAATTCCAGAAAGCCGAGTCAGCCGTTGCTGTTCCAGCTGTTCCAGCTGTGGAGACGTTTCCTGGTGAGGTCCAAATAGGTTAAACCTTAAACAAGAGAGGCCCGATAAGCTCAAGCTCGTTGTAAACAACTGAAGGGAAGCCATTACTCTTTACCTATTATCTGCTGCGACACGACGTGGGCCATCTGCTTCTCTAATTATCATTAAATCAATGTCCAAGGCTGCAGAGTACCTCTCGTCTTCCTCTCTTTTTGAGCTTTTAACATTCACTCTCTCTCTTCAGCATTTCTCAAGGGCACAAAACGGCCAATAGTGGTGTTCATTCACGAATGCCGCCCCCTGCAACACTGCGTGTAAACGCCTCAGCCCTCCGCATGTTTTTGACTTCCTGTCTCAATGACCCATGGGACCGATAGCCGTCCTTCCTCAGACAAAACAGGAGAAAAAGAGCTTCCTTTGTGGACTTGAAGATGCATTTAACGTTTGGTCCCGCTGGGGACAGTGAAAGAACATGACGTAGTTAGCTGCATTGTCAGTAATGTGTGTAAATATTATTCATGAAAGTGTTCCAAGCATATGCGGAATAAGTCAGGTAAATCCAGACGGACTCTTAAGTAGACAGAAAAGGCTTTTCGGGAGGCAATAGGTATTTTTTCCCAGCGAAAGGAGAGGCTCTGTGGTGCTGTGCAGGCTACAGATATAATGGATTAAGTGGAAGCGGAGAGAGTTTCATATGACGGTGTTATTCAAGAGGACATCTGTTGTTGCTCTCATTTGCGCTGCTCTCCTCTCCTCTCTAAACATCTGCAGGAAGGTTGTGTACATGGATCTATGTATTTGTATGCATTTGCACGTCCATGATCCTCTTTGCTAATGTTTTCCTAGCATGACTCCCCCCCCCCTCTATCCTCTATCCTCTATCCTGGCTACAGATCAGCCTCTTCTCAGTGTAAAGACTCCGAGAGACACCAAAAGACTTCTTGTTTGCTGTAGCGTCCTCCCTCTGCACATATATAGACGCTAGGAAGTGATGAATAGCAGGTGTTCAAGATTCCCCCCCTCCCACCATCTTCACCCAGCGCGTGCCACAGACCTGCACATGCACGCCACCGATTAATCTCCGTTTGGCAAGATGTCTCGAATCATGTAGCGCGCACGCTGCCAATAACTACCCAAAGTCGAGGGAAAGCTAGCACAGTGTTGGCTTTGTAGACTCGTGGATACTTTTGTAGGTTTGTTGCAACCTTTACTTCTCACTGAGCGGGCCGAACACGTGGAGCGACAGGTACAATAAACGGCAGAGCCACAGTGGAGTTGGATGCTGGCCGTTGTGATACTTTGTAACCAATGTTACCCAATGTTACAAAGTATCCCCCCCCCCACCCTTCAGCCGCAAAGCATCATGGGGAATTCAATATCAGGTAAGGTGGTGTTGTGATAGACTGTACTGGAAAAAAAAAAAACCACGTGTCTCCCTGCGGGGTGTGGCACGGGGGAGGGAAGGCGCAGGAATGCGTGTTTGTTTTTTGTTTGTTTCCATCTGCAGATAAGAGCAGTTGCGGTTTAAAGGGCTGGGTGCGCGAGTGTCTGCTGGCGATATCTAAAGTGTGCCAAAGGCAGGCCGGACCACTCCCACCGCTCGCGTCGGAGGGCTCCCTTAAGGGTCAGCGCGTACGGTGGAGTGCGGTAGAGGGTGTGAGCAGATAGGAGCCGGCGCGGGGGGGACGACAAAAAACGCGACATGTATCGAAAACAGACGCCACGAAACAAATGCCTCGCAAGATCCTACAAACGTACACACTGCGCACACACACACACACACCGGCCTTTGTCAAACACAAGTCCTCGATCTGTTTGAATTAGCACAAGACAGGCGACAGCTGCAGGGTGCATTAGTACGGAATATATTTCAGTGAAGTGTTTCCTTGTCCGCCTGCTAGAAACGGCTCATATGTGCCGAACGGACGTGTGAGCAACTGTTCAGAGCAACTGTGGCGGTACCCTCGGCACTCTCTTAAGTGTCAACTGTGAGACCAGTCAACACATGTTGTCCGCCTCATTAGTGGGAACACGGTTGGGACGTGGACTAAGTCTTCTTTTCTTTAGAAAAACTGAAGAAAAAAAAGACACGACTTCTTCTATTCTTTACTTCTCCTTTTGAGGTGTTCGGAGCAGCTTCGGTGAAGTAATTTACAAAGGAAAGAACAATTCTCTTAAGCGTATCATTGCTCAACCAGTTTCAGCGTGTTTCCAGAAATAGAAGGCTGTGGGGGGGGAGGGGTAAGGTTTTGCACTCAGGCAATGGACTGAAAAGCCATTACTGTTATTTGCTGAGGAGTGTGACATTACCACAAGGCCCTGTCGGCTGGCTGGGACCACAAGCAGAGCTGGACCACACCTGTTTTAATGACAGGCGCATGGACAGGGGGGGTGTGGGGGGGGGGGGGGGCTGAGGGGTGTTCTTGGCACCGGAGTAGCATCATGATGGTGCTGGCAATGCTTCAATCCCACTCTTTGTCTCTCCCAGTCCCAGTGCTCCATGCCTTCCCCATCCCTCCTTCTTTTTATTAAGCTTCTGTCTCTCTGTGCTATTCTCATCTCGTATCCCGCCCGGTCTTGGATTTTCTTCTAACTGGTATTATTAGTACCACACTTTCATGGCATTCACATCTATATAACTCCATATAACACTTGCTCGCTCTCTTTTGTCTGAACCTGCCCTGCTCTATTTTTTACCTGAAAAAAAAACCAGGTTGAAAAGAATTATATCAGACTCACTTTACAAATGTATTGTTATTCACTACTTTAAATCATAGCGTGTCAACCTTTGGGTTAAATGCTTATTTCAGAACATGTTTAAATGACCATCAGCAATCCTAAAAAGGTCATACTTGAAACTGAATCTCCTCAAGCATCAACGCTTTGATGTATTTGAATAAATAATGTTTTACTGCCATTTTAAGCTGCCAAGTAGTTTGATTAGTAAGGAAAAACGGATCTCTTGATGGTGATGCCTTTCGTGATTGCTGGAGGTTATAGTACAGTGCTCCTTTTCATTTACAGCTACACCACATCGCAGGTCCAAGCCTTTATATGTGCGATCGATTCCCTCCTCGTGTAGATAAATATAAACTGGATCATGCAAAGGCTCAAGCAGCTTGGATGGAAACGGTCCTTAGCTTTGATGCATCGAAAGATATTTTCAGAACAACCTGTTCCAAACCCTGCGGATTCTACATGTACACAAACAGTGTCACAGACCAAGAAGATAAGCAAACACACTCCCACCCGCCTCTTAACACTCACAGTATCAGCAACCGAGATACACCCACTCACGCAGGCTGAACTTTACTCGGCCTGCGGGTTTATCAGGGGGCACGCAGACCGACGATGAGCCGGACCCACAGGGACTGTGATACGCCAGCAGGGTCGGGGCTGGCATGACACAGTCCAACAGCCAACAGCATCCACAAAGGGTTGATCTTTCAACAGCGCAGCAAGAACAGCTGTTTTTTGTTGTTGCTCTGAGCCAGCTTGGGTTAGGTTACTGCTGAAACCATGTGATGATTGAGCTGCCATTTAGCTTCCACTTTTACAATTGGACTTGGATCCTCAAACTCCCAAACAGTAGTACAAGCAGCGGAGAGCTCCAAAGCTCAAATGCTGCGTTGTGTTTAAATGTTACGGAGTTAACCATTAACAGGCCACATCTCTGAGGACACTGGGTGAAATGTGACCGGCCAGCGTAGCATTCAGCTGCACTCTTCGGACAGGTTTTAGTACCCTTTTCCAGCATTGCATGATGTATTTTATTATTAGAGTTAATAAGTGACCCGGGCCTGCTCCCGGGCAACCTGGTCTTCCATCAACAAAGAGAGGAGAGAAATAGCCCCCCGGGGATAATGGGGATTCAATATCTGGGGTGGAGGGGTGGGGGGGGGGGAGAAAAAGCACTTCAGCAGACGCTTAGCTGCCCGAAGAAAGGTTTTTGCTTAGTCCTACCAAAACATGACGGCATCTTCTCGGTACAAGGCCTTTGCCCATGCGCGGTGTAGTTTATGCCTTATGAAATGTGGCCCATGGTTTATGCAGCCTGGTCACTCACACGGAGGTTCTGGCTTTAGTTCAGGAGGTCTTCCTCCAAGTATCCAGAAGCGTGTGGTGAACCTCAAGGGGAACTGGGAGCCAACACGGCCTGGATGGTCAGTCCACGTTTGACTATTAATAGTGTCACATGTAGAGGATATGAGACGTGTGGAGGTATGGAACGTGTAATGTGTTTTTGACCCATTTCATCCAGAGTGGATCCAAAGTCTTTGCTGAGGACATACCAGTGTAGCAAGCAGGTGAGACACAAAAGATGAGAGGGTGTTTGGGTCAGGGCTCATTCTTCTGACATCAGGACAGTAATTGAGCCTTTGAAGCACTCTACAAAACCCGTATCGACCAGCCCAAGCACAAAAAACAAGGAAAAAGTGTCATTATTTTCAAGCTTTTTAATACAAACTTAATAAACTATCAGTCCCTCTTAACATGTAAGACACTGACTCCAAATACTTTGTTATACCGTTTTTTATCAAGTATTGCACAATGTAGGTACAAAATTAATATACGATTACATTTTGTCCATAATATAGCAAAAATCTTTAAACAGAAAATACAACTCTTATGTTTTTTTCAAAAAAGCAAATATTCTTAAATCCCACCACTACGGAATATTCTGTACACAATCTTTAGAATAGAATCGATGTTTGTCGAAGATGGATTCATTTTAGAATTTCAATAAAAAAAGAAAACAAAGTTGCTGCAGCCATCACAGATCACAGGAGTAGTAAAAAGATATAAATGCAATACCATGTCGTAGAAACAATAGATACTCTGATATTTTACAAACTCTGTACTAAATTAAATTATACAATTAGAAAAAAGACCAGGAAATTCCACTTATTTGTGCCAATTTCTTAAAAATTGGCGGTGTCCAGTTATGTTTAAATACTGAAAGAGGCCATGACTTGTGGTGGTGTTTTTTTTTTTTTTTTGTCTTTTTCTTTTTATATCTTGAAACGGTCACGTAAAAAAAATTGTGCTTGGTTGGCAAAAGAAATGACGATGATGCATGTTGAAGTTTAGGGTAACCAAGCTTGGACATCTTGTACTAAAGGTTTAACTCAAGGGGGCAAAGCAGTTCACCCTCGGGCTCATGCTCTTAGACTCATTACATAGATCCTACAGCTGACAAGTCGCTTCTTCCTTTTCACTTCGACATTCGGTTTTTCGTTTATGTTGTTTTTGCAATATGTGCATTTGTTTTCGTTCCCCCCCCCCCCCCCCCCGCCCCGTCCCCTATCACATTATCTCTGGTCGTTTCTGTGTAGTAGCTTAAGTAGTACCTTAACGTGTACTAGTTGGCCATGACTGGCTGGAATTGCTGGTTAGAATACTGCATGTTGTTCAAGCTGAAACTCAAGCCATCCATAAGGGACTTGTCGTTAAGGCCACCGTAGGCCGCAAACACGTCAAAGGCATTGCTGTACTGCAGCGGGCTGAGGCTGAGCGAGCTGTCTCCGGGGAAGAGAGCACTCTGGCTGCCGGGGCCCTGAAGGCTGGGGAACACAAACTCCTTGGCATTGGGGGACAGGGCTGAGGGCTTCTGCTGCTGCTGCTGCACGCCGAGGCCCAACCCGTAAAGAGAGTGCATGGAGGTGGAGATGGCTTTCTGTTTCAGGAGACTGTTCACATTCAGGCCCAGGTTGGTGGGAGAGGTGCGCGCCAACTTGTTCCCGGCGCCGCTGCCGCTGCCATTGTTGTTGCTGCCGCTGCCGCCGCCGTTGTTGTTGTTGTTGTTGCGCCCGCTGCTCTTCATCTTAGTGGAGCCGAACTTGGTGGCGGCGAAGGTGGCTGTTGTGAAGGTCAAAGGCTGCGCGGAGCGCGGCATGAAGGTGGGGCTGACCGCCGCCGAGTGGCCGAACGGAGGGGAGGGCGAGGTGGAGCCCGGGGAGGCCGCCATCACGGGCTCGCTGATGGGCATGAAGACCTGCGCGTCGGGATTGAAGCTGTTCTTGATCTCCTTGTCCAGGTCGAGCCCCGCGCTTCCAGCTCCACTTTCATTGCTGTCGTCGACGTACAACACCTTGACGGGCCCCTTCTCCCCGATCTGATAGGAGACCTCGTAGGGGTCGATCCACACGCTGAGATCCTGGGGCAGGTTGTTGCGGACGTCTTCAATGTCCAGCCCGCTCTCTTTGGCTGCCTTCTCCACCACGGGGTCCACCTTCTCCCCCACATGGATACATCTGAATCCTGAGCCCTTGTATGGCTTCTCCGGGTACCAGTGGCCCTCGTATTTCTGCTTCAGCTGCCGCTCCAGCTCCTCGCCGAAAATGTTAACGCGCCGCCTCGGCAGCTTGTTATAGAGGTACGAGATGATGAAGTTGAGAGCTACTTGGATTTCAAGCTGCATAGCTGACCGCTGACGTTTCCCAGGTGCGTGAGGATTACGTGTGTCTGACCTTGAACGTGTCCACCGGGTCTGCTTCGTTTATCCGTGGCGGGCAAAACGGACGCTCTCCTGGCAGGATGGCGAAAGCCACCAGTGTTTGGATGAAAGGGGTTTGAAAGGAAAAAGTGCTGGTTTTGTGGCAGAGTGATGTTCTCCACAGGGTCTGATATTGTCATGTGACAATTGGTAGAGAAGAAGGAAAAAAAAAAAACTTATTAGTCACAACAAAAATGTAAATACCATTGAGAACCATCAGAACCAGTATTTACAAGAAACGTGCAGCTCCTTTTGACCTCACACCAGCTCGGGGAGTGTGAGTTAGCGTCCTATACAAACATTAACCCTGGGGCCGCGTTGCTGTTGTGACACAACAGTCCCCCAAAGCGGAATTTCACAGCGACACTTACAATCTGCAGCTATTGCAGAAATATCAACACAGCGCCCGCTGATCCCGGATCAGGCTTTATTTCCGCGTGTGCACGTCAGAAAGTGGGTATCGAGCACGTTAACCTCGCACTAATACCCGGGAAGCCCGTTACGTCACACCGGAGAGGCTCCAGAGCAGGAGACGGGAAAGCTCGCGTCGAGTTGCTGCGTTCAAGGGAAAAGCCAAACGTTAAAAACCCAACAACGCCTTACTAGAAGACAAGTGAGCGAGGGTGCGATCTCGTTACGAGGGCCGAGGCGACGCGCGTCGTCTCTGAGCTCTTGATACACGAAACAACGAGCTGGAAATAAGATGTGGCTGATCCCATATGTTAGGCTTTTTTTTTTTAAACAGAGAAATGCCAAAACCCATAAACGTCTCAACATGACAGTGGACACGACGTAAATGTCCAAGGAGACGTGCGTGCTGAAATAAAGCTCGCAAAATGAGTTGGATTGAGGGGATATTGTTATTGTTGTTATTGTTTTTTTCTTTTCTTAACGCAAAACAGATGCTACACACGTAGATGAAATGCACGCCTTTACACACCCGCTCACTTTCTCTCTCTTTCTCAAACAAACACGCACACACGCGCACACACACCCTTCTCCAAACTCCGTGGACTGACGCAGCAGATCGGCTTAGTGAGTGCGGTTATGGATGCAACAAACAGTATGACAGAAAGCGGAATGAAGACGGCGACTTTAAATACATCACGCGCAGCGGAAAGAAAGGCAGTTGAAATACTTACTTTTTCTGTAAAACAACCACAAAAAAAACAATTTGCAGTAGTTCTTAAGTACCGTTAGTTAGTGCAAATAGGGGGGAAAAAGTATAAATACTGTCTTCACCCAGAATATATTATCAATGTTACAAAAAAGTATTCCAGTAAATGTTCATATCTGTCGATTGGTGTTTTCTTCGGTTTCTGTTTTTAAGCTTATTTCGGTTTTTTTTTTTCGTTTTTCCTCCCCTCTTTCAGCAGGCTTGCAGAGTAGCTCCCGCCTCTCCGGGAGTCTCGATGCTTCGTCCGCCGCCTGCAACAGCGTCGCCTGTATTTATAGCTTTCCTCCGCCATGGGCACGAGGTAGGCGGTGATGCGGTTTCAGAGGTCAACACAATACGAGCGGCTGCGATTGGTCCAGACCGAGAGACCCGCCCCTCCGATTGGTGCCTGAGCTGGGCGCTGATTGGCTGATCGGAGATGTCCTTCCGCGACATATGATTCTGTGGAAAGGCGAGCGTTTGCGTCAGAGACAACGAGATCTGTGCTGACAGCGAAAGGCTGAAGCGATTATATTGTAATAACAGAAACGGTACAACATCTAAAAACAACATATATCCGGTCCAACTTCGAACGGTACTGAAATAAACCATTTTATCAACGTGAAAAATGTACTATTGTATTGCAAATGTCCGATTCTCAGAAACGAAACCACGTATGTTTTCCACGAATCTGCCGTGAACATATTCATCAAGCATCTCAAATTAAGAACACTTTATGCTACAGGTGACCCTCTGCTCCTTCAATGCCTGTGTGTAAAGCCCGCAGAATTTCAAGCCTCGGTCCTCCTCCCCGACATTGATCTATTTCGCATGACATCTGTCCTTCCTATGTTGTTATTTTCCTAATGGAACTCATTTTATTTTTTGGGAGGGAAGGGGGGGGGCAGGTAACGAAACACGGGAGTTAACGACGGACGCAGGCTGCCCGAGAGGAGATTCCCTTCAGCAGCATTACAGCTGGCAGCAGTGTGGGCGGAGCCGAACGCTCTCCGGAAAACAAGCGCGCTGATTGGTCCAAAACGGGGCAGGAGCCCCACGCTGAGTGGTGTGCCCGTATCCAAGGTGCTGATGTAGGCTGCGCGCGTCATCGCTCGGCCCAACGCACTTTGTTGCCAAATTTAAAGTGCACCAACGCGCACCGTTGTGTGTTCATGATATGAAGTCACCGCTGCACGGTGTCGGTGTCACTTCGCAGCACTTTGCACTGTTGCTATAAAAGTCGCAGCGTATGAATGAAGCAACAATGATTGAACCGAGATCCAAACAGTGTTTTCCTGATGACAATATCTACCTATCCTTGCTTTGCAAGAATGGCGTCATTTATTCAATCTGGAGATTTGATGTACTGATACACGCTAATTCATTGTCTCTAAACATTTTCTACCCTTTTCCATTTATACCACTTGAGAAAACAAGAGTCCATTTTGTCATCACGGCAGCTGTGGCTGCAATGGAAGTGCAAGGCTGCCGGTCGGAGGCCTGCTGACAGATTGGACTTTCAGACATTCCTCAGGCACTTACAGTACGTTTACCAAGCGGAGTCACATGCTTGTTGTGAGCTGTAAATGCGTGCGAAAGGGCTCCCATGGAAAGTGCCATAGGGATCAAATAGGGCTGAACTAAAGAGAGATTATAGTTTGACATTGCCCCGTGGATTCGGAGCCACAATCTAGAAACGGGGTGGGTGGGGACAGAATGTTAGCTGCCAACAACAGGCTGGCTGCTACGGCCCCGCGAGGCCTTCTGGCTTGTTTGCCGTACACAGCACGGCACAGTCTGAACCCTCCTGGGCCTTTTATGCTGGTTTACATACCATACATGGCTCTTGTGCTTTCCCCCCCGTCGTGTGTACATTTTGTGTGCAGGGTTGCTAGCGGTGTTTGCAGTTTTAACAAACAGCTGTCACCTGGCAGAGCAAGATCAGCAGCCATAATGAGGCATGTTAAGACGTCCACGTTGTCTTAGGGTCTAATCCTCTAATGTATCCACGGCTGCTGTCACTTGGCTTTATGAAGGACCGTAACACCCTGAGATCTCTAATCCCACAATCGGTCTTTGGTTAAAGTCCGGGCTTTCATTCCAGGAGTTTGAATGTGGAGGTAGACATTTTATGAAAATACAACAGATGAGGGCTTAGTTAAGGTGTTTTAACTGAGGGAATACAACAGTTTAGTATGCAGAAAAGAACGTGTGAGATATCTTGATATTTACTGGTCCGAATACAATAATTATCCCAGTGTATTGAGTCATTAAAACATGATATTGCAAAAACAACATTAGTCACAATAGCTGAGCAGAGGATGTGCCTCCTTCTCTCCTAGTACGTGAAGTAGAGTCTCCGGTGAAAGGACCATAAACAGAACTAGTGGCAGATGTGTGACGGAGCATAATAGACCTCTTCCGCTATTCTCTGAACCAATGGGGGCGGGGCAAGCAATGCGTTGCCAGGGAGAAAACGAAATAATCAATGCGGTGATGGGAGGCAGCGATGAAGCCACAGAAATCACCTAAGTGATGGAGGCTGGTGATTCCAGAGCGAACCGCTGCACGCTGTTTACGCTCAACGCTCTTCAGCAGAAAACAGGTCGCTGACACAGACGTAGATGCGCTTTTTCTACACACTTCCACGTCTGCCTCCTCTCCTCCCTCTCCTTTCATCCCCCTCCACACACACACGCACACACACACACACACACACACAGACACTCGCCCTCCCTCTTCCCAGCTCAGACAGAGAGCCTTTGACGTCACTGGTTGTTATTACCTAACACAACTCCGCACAGCGCCCTGGGCTCCTCGTAATAGACCGATGCTTTGCCTTCCGTTTGAAGAGCTAACGAGGACGTAGGTAAGGCATGCAGTGAAGGAGACAGAGAGATGGAGAGAATAATATGGTGGGTGCCACACTGGCAGCTAGGGGAACTTAATTTGTATTATTAAGCCTTCTGCCAAATGAGGGGATTCATTACAAATTGAGATGAAGACACAAGAAATTGATCATTTGAAAAAATAAATATAAAATACCCGGGGCTAAAAACGTAGTTTCCTCTAAATACACGTGGTTGTGCAAGCAGGATGGATTTAAAGTCTTTATCTTTGTTTATGTCCTTGACAAACGGAGCAAATGTTCCCTGTGAACGGGCAACAGGAGGAACAGGCTGACTATCTTAGCAAGGTCACATTCTAGATGTCGATTACCGAATCAAGCTGATCAAATGCAGTTACATCTCTATCCTCTCTCTCAGCATAGAAGCAAGACAACACAACACACGCCATCCATCTGCATCGCCTGGCATTAGCATTAGCATTAGCAGCCAAAGCTGCACTGAGGCTTAAGCAGCAGAAGTCTGTGCGCCTGTGTGTCCTTTGGATTTCATTTATCACACACGCTCAATGTTGAACCTTTAAAACACAACCCATCTTCTCTGTAACCTTCAAACGAGCACCTCATTAGCCACCCTGTCACCGATACGTGAAATGACCAGCGCGGTACGAAATCCCATTAACTAAATTTCACAAGTGACTGAGTTTTTACACCAACATTTTATGACGTTATCAGGGAATGACAATTTGTACTCTGTCTTAGCCTCGGGAGCGGCCTGCCCATTAAACATCGCCACCTGCAACGAGGGCCGCGGCACGCTCGCACGCCGAGGATTTGCATGCCGCAGTCCATGTAAATACAGAGGTTATGCTATCGGTTGTCACGACAGCAGCATAAGTAGTTTTTTTTTTCTTTTCTCCTGCACAGTCGCCTTTGTAACCAGCCAAGGCTGTTACATAATTCATCCAATGTCAGCCCGCTGGGGCAACATCAATAGATCCTTCAGCCAGCCGCATCGAGAGAAAAAAACACAGGCTGAAGAAGAGTTTCCTAATTTGAGCAACTTTCAACTGTGGGAAATAGTTTATTCTTCATCCACAGTCTAAAGTATGAAGGCAAAGGTAAAAAGGAAAACCTTCTAGTTCTAATCACCACGGAGCCATGCAAATGAGTCATGTTATCTCTGGACAGGAAACTTGAGTTAAAACAAAAGCTGGTTCTTTACACTCTCTTTCTGCTTCAGCGTTTACCTCCAGGTAGAGAAAACACAACCCAGTGGTTAGTGACTGGGTTGTGGAATGAAAATATCCAATGGGAATGATCCTACATGTGTCCTAATTATGTGGCTTTCCCCATAATTCCTCATCAAATCCACAAGCTGTGACTAAAAGGCGGGGTAGCTAATAAAATATCTCCATATACGCTCCGTATGTAACACCTCCAAACCAACGCACACACACACACACACACGCACACACATACATCATCTGAGATGATAGAGCGACAAATCCTGTGCCTCAGGGACATGGAGAAGTAATCGAATAATAAGACGTGGGTAGTTGATGGAAAGATTCATCTGTGTCAGAGACGAGGCCGATCACTTTGTGTGTTTAGTACCTGACTTTATGTTTGCTACCTAACATGTGTTTTACATCCTGCACTCATCCCTCCTTCATCTCTCTCCACTCGTTAATGCGTTTTGAAATACGGGGGGCTCCATTATTATGACACCACAGTAGCTCCCAGTGTGCAGATCAGGTCTCCTGTGGGGTTTTGTACCTGTTTTCTCATTCTGTCAATTGGTTTTAAACAGTGAGATCTAAATAGTAAAGTTGCCTTTCAGCAGTCACGGCAGTCTTCTTCAACTTTTTAATAGGCTGTATGTGTTGCTCTGAATTATGTGCAGGTCTTTTTATTAATCATCATAGAGAGAACAAATAGTAGATTCGTTTTGAGGAGGGCTACTTCCCGAATGCAAGATTCAATTAGGACAGATTGTCCCACCTGGCATGCCTTGAGTGTCCTCCTCATAGGATCTCATTTCCCCTCTCAGTATGCAGAGAAACATGTTTTCATGAGCCGGTACTTCAAAATCAACAGAGGACAGACGTCGACTCTTTGCCTCCTCTATTTTGGGCCTCTCTACAGCTTACTGCCGTGCATGAAGCAACACTAGTCAGTCGCATTCACATTGCACTACTCCTGCGGCCACATGTGTTTTCCTTGGCCGCCGGGCAAACGTGGCTGAATTTAGGAATTCAGCCCCCGCTGTATCCGAGTGGGTGGATTCACACCTTTTATTATAGAGCTGTTTGCTTTGGATTTGCTCCATCAAGACACGTTTCGGTGCTTAGTTTGACTCGCCGCGGTGTCGGACAAAGCAATAGTCTCCAGCTTGGAAGAGCGCCGAAGGTGCGAGATTGGAAAGAGCGGAGCTACAAAGGTATGAAGGGTACCTTTGATGATTGTGATCGAAGAGGGACGGGGTGGAAGACCTTTGTGCCCCGAGGGCCAGCTTTGACCTCAAAGGGCGGAAAGGCAGAAGGACGAGATGGAAAAGAAATGAGGATCGAGCTGTTATGGATTTGGGATGGAAAGTTGAACAGTGATCACGAGACGGAAACTACTGTGCACATAACTTCAGATAAATTACTCCGTGTTGATCGCTGGAAATGCAAAGATACGTTTTGTTCAGAAAGTCAGCAAAATGAAGACATCCATACTTACATTAGTGGAGCCCAAGACAATTCGTCTCAGGGCGTTTGGAGGCAGGGTCATAATTCTGTGTGGAACTGACCCCCCCGGAAAAGACATTGCGTGCAATTAGGAGCTAAATTAAAAGTAAACAACGGGGCTTGTCTGCAGGGAGGTGTGCCTGATATATGAGAGGAGAGACAGAGCGAGACAACAGAGGAGGAGGACACAGGATGAAAGAAAGAAAGAAAGAAGCTGGGGATAATTATCCCGCTGTTGTGTTTAATAGGAGGAAGGGGAGGCTCCTCTGTATTCTCAGCTGGTGGAAAGATTCTTTGTGGAATCTGTATATTCCCCACGCGCAATCTCTCAGAAGGCCATGTCCCGCATTCCCCCAATAATATGTAATCACATCCGACCGCACTACCCCAATGTGTTACGTCCGCTTCCGACATGTTCTGCGATCACTGGAGATGAAGTGGTCACGCAGCAGCGGAAATCTCATCTACCTTTAAATGAGATCCTCTTTTTTTTTTAGATCGCTTGATGAACCACTCATAATTGTCTTGAAATGTTCTAGTTTTCTATAAAATTATTTAATGTATTATCATCCATCATCCATCAGCAAATTAGAATCTTGTAGGTCGTCTTTTACAATTAAAGTGGCCTTCCGTGTAGTCTGTGACCCCGCAGGGTTTCTTAACACATAATTGTGATTTTCCCTTTCAAATATACTCGGAGGGCCATATGGTACGGCCAACCAGCCCCCTTACTGAGAATGCAGTAAATAAATTGTGCGCCCGTGTGTGAATGCTGCATTACTTTTATGTGTTTCCATTTGTTATGTGATGACTCACAATACTGAATTATGTACCAGCTTTTGAAAAGTGCTGATTCAAGAGTGAAAGCAATCTCCAGAGTGAACAGCCTGCATCTCAACTTTGCTGTTTAATGTACTGTGTGTGGCCAAAACAGGCTGACGACTTGCTATTTTTATCTCTGCTTTTAACCTGGTTTTTGGAGGGCAAGAGCCGTGTGAAAAAGCAGTGCGGCTAGGAGGGGCAAATACAACAACAAGACTATTTATAATCACACAAGCTGTAACGTTTTACCTCACTAGAAGTGAACCAATCCATACCTATAATAATAATTTGAGTAAAATCTAAAGTATAACTCTGTTTATCCTTCTCCTCACATTCGCCCTCTGCATCCACCTGGTCAGCTGCTCGATGCCCCACACGTTTGCCTGTTCTTTTTGCTCTGGCCTTGGGGCAGTATCACGTAGCCACACAGAAAGATAACAGTTTGCCTCCCCTTTTCCCGTATGTCACCCGAGACGGTTGCTCTCCTCTCACAGATGTGGTGAGGTGTAAAAGCACTGCCTCATATATAAATACGTTATTTGAAACGTCGTTTAGGGCGAGAACCAACCCTTCATTTATAATTCTTTCCTGGAAACCGTATATGCTACGTGTGCAGAGTTGTGGCTCCGGGCGTCTGATTCCTTATCTCATACTTTGCCCCGTGGTGCATCTGTTTTGGAGGAGACACGTCGTTCCACATTCACAGTCTGCTGCAACGTTTACCGACGTCCTCCTCTCCTACCTCCAAGGAATTTGTGTGCGTCTATTGGTGTGTGTGTGTGTGTGTGTATGTGTGTGTGTGACAGGCCTACGTTAGATCTCTTGCCCTGCTTCGGGAACAGCGCGGGACCCAACATCTAATGATTGTACCTGATATGGTATCATGGAGTAGCTGAGGCATACTTATGAGGAGGGCCGCGCAGTGACCTTTCCTTTATTTAGATCCTGTCCCGCCGAGCCAACGAGGGGAACCAGTATCAGATGGCAAACTGGCAAACCCACCGGCAGAGAGAACCCGTCGGTAAAGAAATATCGGGGATTTCAACTAGACTCAAAACATGAAGCTCTGCACTGCTGTAACGTTATCACGACGGATGGCTGAAAGCTTTCTAGCAGAACTAAATATTGTCTTTTTTTATTCTCTGCATTCATCATCCATCTCCACACCTTGTGTTTGAGTTACCCACAATGCAACCCTAGTCCCGAAGGTTCGGTCAGAATACTTTCTATATATTTCTGATACTCACATTCTCTTACTTGTCTTCTGTGAATAAACCTTCCCACATTGATGCTAATTTTAAAGGCGATCATCACCAAGACTGGGGCACAAAATATCTTCAAAATTAGACAAACCCATTCTCCTTCCTTCCTTATGAATTTCCCACAATAACTGTGCATAATGTTCCCATCCATCAAACTGCAGCTTCCTTTCGCCGTAGTGCTTCAAAGTTTCCCCCGAAAGCGAAGAGCTCTCCTCAACGTTGTAGCAGCTACTAAAGGGAAGCGGCCAGCTGCCGCGCTTCACGCTTTCAGAGAGAAATTCAGAGACCAGATGTGATTCATGACTCACTGAATCAGGTAAAAACTCCAACCCTTTGATCTGCAGGGGAACACATGTGGCGTTACAGAGAGCACGCCACCCGCTACCCGTCGCCCCCGAGGGTCAGCCGTCTCAGAGGGACCGCCCTACCACACACACACACACACAATTCGTCAGAGTCAGTGTGTGTGTAACGTTTGGTCAGTCACCAAAAAGTATTTTTCTGTGTAAAAACACACAATTCAAATGATAATTAAATAAAACATGTTTTAATGGATACAAACTAATTGTTTCTGTCTATTTCACCACGGATTGGTTTGTTTACAATGTCATATACATATACGGTAATACCTGGAAAAACATGACTGGGGGGAGGGACGCCTGGAAAAGTGGACATGAGTGGATGGATGGATGGATGTGGCTTCAGTGGAATTTCAGCAAACAATCAGTTTGATTTAAGCGGAGTGGGATCACTCCGCTGCGTAAGCCATCTGCTGCCTCTGGTCTGCGCCTCAGATGCTGACGTTGTTTCTTCATGTTTCCACTTTAAAGTAAAGACAACTGTATAGGGGATAATGGGGGAATACATCGGAGACTAAACAGCCGTAGGGAATAGGTCCTTTAAATCCGGTGTCCTTAGCATACTAAATCCAGCTAGTGGCAGTTTTGCATCATCAAGAGGCAAAGTTGGTTATTATCAAATATAAAAATTATGATTTTACCTCCTGAGTCTGAACTACAGAACACGTTTTAGAGTGGTGTTTGAAACGGAGATTATTCATAGTGCATTTCAGATTGTAAGATACAAGATACAAATATACTCATGCTTTTATTGAGTTTTGTGTGTGAGTTTTGAATTATGTTGTTGGAATTGGCTTGACTCATTGATCAGTCTTTGCTAAACTGAAATTTAATCATTTAACGATCTCAGCTATTTCGTTCAGTCTATAGATTGGTTAATAAATAAATAAGGTGTGGAGTTAATCACTAGTCCTCCAAGGGGCAAAAGAGCTTTCCTCAATCTTCCCGACCGTAGATGTTGTTTCCCTACAGGACTAATTTGTGTTGTAATTTGCATTCATGGTATCACACAATAACAAAAAAGAAATAAATGAATTCACAAAAGTGCCGCTGGCCTTGTCTCTCTTAGTCTTTCCCTTTGTCCCTGTCCCTCAAAGTAATTAAGAAGAACACAATTCCCACAACATGCTGTGCTATTAGCGTGTTAACTCTGGTCTGTTCTAGCAGCCGCCCACAGCAGAGAATATATTTTCCTCATTTCCTCGATGTGCACGAGGCGCCACATCTGTCACTTCAATCTCACTAAGTTCCCCCATTGTGTTGACTCGAGTCTGTTGTTTTGCCTTCACGTCCCCAAAAAAACAAAACTCCCATTGAGGCGGTGATGTCACGATCACTATGGGAACTACCTCCAAACCTCCCTTCCCTTTCCTCTTTGATCCTTCCTACCTCCTCAGAGGGAGAGCGAGATTCCATCTGCAAACAAACAACCCGCATTGTGCGGCTGCAACGTTGCCAGTAATTCCGGCACGAGGTGACGTAGCTTCCAGCTCGTTTCCTGCGTGCTGTCATCTGCTCATTTGAAGTTTTTTATGTATTTATTTTTACAGAAAAACAATATTGGCTGGTCGAGGTAGTTTGAGGAGGTCTGTAAACAAACAGAACAACATATACCACTTAGTATTCATTTTTTTTTGGTCTGTTGATTTATGAGGGCGGGGTGAGGCCCTGGCCTCGGAGGCGGATGAGAAAGATACGTTCAGGTGATTGATGAGGGCCTCAACCAGTGGTGAGCACTGCACAGATGCAATAATGGAGAGAGAAAAGGCAGTGGACATGTGCAGAGTTATAAATCGACTTTGTCAAGTTCTGCATCAGAAACGTGATCGTGATTTACATCCTCACCACCCATCACCTCTCAGAGAGGGAGGGGTAAGACGGGTGGGAACACAGAAAGGACATAACTGTATTTAAGAGCTGTTTTCCTTTGCACTTCATGTAAAATGTTGAAAAAAAGGAACTTCAGCAAATGTAAGAAACCAATCGAAGGAATAGTGGGATATTTGGATTATAAACACCTTTCACATATTTGTACATCAAGTATGCATCTATAGCAATTAGCCATTCAGCTTAGCTTAGCTCGCCGTCCAAACAGTCTAGTCATCTCTCTCTAACACACAAACAACGTTTCCTGATGTGTTTTCTGCCACAATGCTTTCCGTTTAATTACCGTAATTTTGCGACTATAAGGCGCACTTCCTCAAAAAACCTTATAATCGCCATATATATGGATCAATTGGTTGATCCATATATTAGTTAAAAAGCTGGTAGTTGGATCTCGGGGTCCGCCGCGAGGCGCCACCGTCTGTCCCAGCGCTGCCTCTCGGTGCAAGATGGACGAAAGCATTTGCCAAGAATGTTTTCATTAATCAAGAAGGAAAGTTGGAGGTTCAGAGATATTGTTAATATCCACATTAACGTTTGAACAAAGTTACCATGGGAGTGAAGAGTTTTCATATAGGTGCGCCCTATATCGGAAAAATGTTCTAAAATAGGCGATTCATTGAAGGTGCGCCTTATAATCCAGTGTGCCTTATAGTCGCGAAAATACGGTAGATCCTATATTGTGTTTGCAGAATCTCAGTGTTTACCTTGTAAATTGGAATTCAAATAAAATGGAATCGCAGAGGTAAAGTCGCTCAAATTGACTTTAGGTGCAGTGCTTGTGTTAGTGTACTGTAGTTAGTTCATATCCATCAGTGGTACTAGTGAATGTACCACTAGTGTACTGTATTTACGCATATTAAATGAATGGTTCGTTTCTTTGTTTATATATATTTATGAAAATGTATATCCTACCAAAAAGCTTGCTGCGTTTCGTATATTTAAAATGTCCGTCGGCGCCGTGAGGCTGCTTTTGTGTGTCCTGTCCCGCCGTAGTCGGTGAAGACCTGCTGCCATTGATCACTATCACTCTCACACAGACTCGTTTATGATGTGAGGGCATAAGTTTATTTTTAGAGGCTTTGGCCCAGTTGTGCTGGTTCAACCATGTGGGGGAAGGAGAACATATGGATTACATGCAGCGTTGGTTCCAGTGTGGGACTGAGGTGAAAAATGATCACGTGCGTTACATTTTGTCAGTAGTTTACCCTCAATACTAGGAAATAATAGGAGGAAAAAACATGATGTACCTCAATAATTAATCTGAAGCAAACAATAGTAGAGAAGCAACAGCAGAACTCTCTCCCTCTGTTGTTTTTGTTTCTTGTTTTCCTCGTGGAGGGCGGGTCGTGGCGACCGCACAGCGCCCATCCAGAGGTCGGGTCTCGGTGGCCGTGTGTGATCGAAATGGGGGCACACACTGACCGGGTCACCGTAGTTTTGCCCGCTTTATTCATACTTGAAGTATTGTATTGTTTGTGTAAATTAAAATGTTTTTAGGGAGATCGTAAATGGAAGCCATTACATATAAACGCTTTGGCAGCCCCCCCCCCCCCCCCCCTAGGAGGTCAAACGGCAGACAGCTGCAGTGAACAGACAGATGGGGAGAGACACACAAACAGGGAAGCGGAGAAATAAAGGCGCACCGGAGAAATAAAGTATGACACCAACCGCAATCCGGACACCCACAGAGGCAGAAAATTAAGGGTGGCGGTCGACCAAGGGTCATTCAAACAGAATTCAAAATCCAGTTATGAAAAACCTGAGGCGCATATTTATGCTTGTGCAAGAAAAGAACTAGAAGTATATTCCCTCACAAGTTTCAGAAACACACCTCGCAGCGAGTGGGATGCTTTTCGATTGAGCAACATCTCCACCCGTTAACGTTATATCTCCTTCAAACAAATCACCAGTGATGAGGAGCTTTTTATGCAACAATCCATCGCACATGCCCAGTTGAGTTCAGGCATGCATGTCCCTCATTGGCCCCCATCCTGCTGCCTGTGTTTCAGACAGAGTCTCACAGTCTTTTGATCAGCCCCCTGTCAAACCGCCCCCACACACAAACCCTTCACCACACTTCTCAATGGTCCCCTTGTCCAGAGCTAGTGCCCTAGAAGTGAGGCTTTGTGGAAGCAGGATTTAAACTTGTTCCTTTGTGCATGAACAGCGATGGACGCGGAAGGATGACCGAGTGATGGAAAGTAACAAGCAAACCAACGGAGGAGAGGTCACCGGTGGATTGGTCCTACAACTGCCATACAAAACCCTGCAGAGCCCACGCAGCGGCCCCCAGGGATGGGCCGTTTTAAGTCATATTATTATGAAACGTGAAAAAGGGCTTTGTGATAAAGCAAGATGTGGGACTACTCTGAGTAAGGGGACAAGGAGGGAAAGAAGCTGAAGGCAGGCATCAGAATGGAGAAGGACTCGGTCACCGTGTTTGGGGGCTTGGGAGGTGAATGGGAAGATGATAAGAGGGAGAAAGAGAACAGACATGGCAGATATCACTGTGCCCAATCAGAATCAATATTGCACATTGTGCTGCTTCTACTCTGTTGTGCGGTTTGTATCCTGTGTACAAGCTGCTGGATTTCGCAATGATTGCGTGTGTGTGTGTGTGTGTGTGTGTTTGTGTGTGTCCTAGCTTAACTCTCACCAAACGTATCTGTTAATTGCTGCAGAATCTGCAACCAATTTTACATCCACTGGTAACCATTATTAAATAACAGTTGTTGGGTTTGAACTGTCGGATTTATTAACATGATGCCCAGATTAGGAAAGGGAACATGCAGGTCTTCAGGCTTTCATGAGGGTCCCATAATGACGCAGCCTGCTGAAGGACAATGGAGGGCCAGGGGAATATGGCTTACCTCCAAGTTGCCCGCACAAAAACAAAAGAGCAGATACACAATGTGCTCGTAGCTGAAATGATGTGCTGCCAAGCAGTCGTGGCAGAAATTAGAAGAACAAAATGACTTACTAATAAGTGTCAGCATCATTTGTATATAGACTGTATCTTGAACCTGATAGCAATCAATATTTGATGACACCGTGAGTTACTGAATTGCAGAGTGCAAAAACGGTAGAATTTAATGTAATTGTAAATCGTCCTCCCCGGATTAACAAAACCGCTTCCCTTGTTTATGTGGAACCAACTGTTATTATTATATTTTATTTTAATTATTATTACTGAAATTGTCTCAGCCTCCCTCTCATTGTTGACGAGTGTCATGTTACAGTGAGCAGATCGAATTTCAATCTTTCATTACTGTCATGTCCAGAAAAAGATGTTAGTTAGGTTGTCTCGTGTCCGTCTCGTGAGTTCCTGTTTTACTTTGGAAAATGACCCTTCCCCTTGTTTCAGGCAACTTTCCCCTTCCTCTTGTGTCGGTGTGATTGCCGCCCCTCCCCTGATTGTCTCCACCTGTGCACTTCCCCTGTGTGTGTATATATTGTCTGAGTCCCCCTCTGTCCTGTGCCAGTTCGTCTTGTCCCAAGCCACCGTGCCAGCGTTACGTATGTCCACAGTCTTGCCTCGTTGTTCAGTTTTTGTCTCTAGATCGGTTTTTCCTCGCCCACGAGTGATTTTTATTTCAGCGGCCATGCCCTGCCCTTTTGTTAATAAACTTTGATTCTTTTTTTTCGCACCACGTTGTGAGAGTCGTGCATTTGGGTTCCCGTCCACCGTCCGGTCGTGTCAGAACGAACTGGCCAGCATGAACCCAGCGGACTCGGATAACCTAAAGGCAGCCATTGGCGCTCAAGGTAACCGCCTTAAGCAGCAGGAGGACCAATTGTCCGCCCTGCAACATGGAGTGGAAGGGCTGGCAAGCGGGCAGGAGGACTTCAAGGCCGCCATGACGACCCAGGTGAATCTCCTATCTAACCAGATTCATCAGATGCTCGCCCATCTGAACCAAGCACCATCAGCCTCGCCCGTGCTGGCGGCTGCCGACGCACCACCAGCTCCAGCTCCCCACAGTCAGGCAATTCGCCTTGCCCCACCCGAGAAGTTCTCCGGCGAGCCTGGGGAATGCAAGTCCTTCATAGTTAACTGTGAAATGCACTATGAACAATTGCCCTCAGCCTTCCCCACAGAAAGGTCCAAGGTGGCATTTATGATTTCCCATCTCACGGGGAGAGCGAAAGTATGGGCAACCACGGAATGGTCCAGAGCTTCACCAAGCTGCCAATCACTCGCTCGGTTCACCGAGACATTGAGGAGGGTGTTTGACCCCACGACATCCGGCAGAGAGACAGCCCGGGAGCTGAACGCTATCCGCCAAGGTATGGACTCTGTCTCAGACTATGCCATCCGCTTCCGCACACTAGCAGCAGATAGCGGATGGAATGCCACGGCATTGTATGATGCATTCATCTCAGGACTCTCGGATCCCATCCAAGACCTGTTAGTCCCCCTTGATTTGCCTGAGGACCTCGACGCAGTCATCGCATTGGCTGTTAGGACAGACCATCGTTTGAAGACACGAATGCAGGACCGAGGTCTCCCTCCAACGAACTCAAGGGTCGTTTCCCCCCTACCGTCGCCGGTCCAGTGGAGAGCTGTCTCTTCGCGTGATCCGGAGGAGCCCATGCAGCTGGGACAGGCTCGTTTGTCCGCTGAGGAACGACGACGCCGCCTGCAGGAAGGCAGGTGTTTCTACTGCGGGGAACAAGGACACCTAGTGGTAGGGTGCCCGGCGAGGAGGACAACCCACCAGGGGAAGAAGAGTCCCCTGTCGAACCGCTTCGCCTCATCGGGCAGTTCCTCCCGCTCCCTGATGAGGATCCAGGTAAGCCACCATGACACCACAGTTTCAATCGGAGTACTGGTTGACTCTGGGGCTGATGAAAGCCTCATGGACTGGGGTTTTGCCAACCAAATGGGAGTTAGGTCAGCTCCCTTGAACCAGCCGTTGAAAGCCAGCGCCTTAGATGGCAGCTTTATTTTTAATGTAACGCATGTGACTGAACCTGTGGCTATACGCATCGGGGACCACCACGAACTAGTGACGTTTCATCTGTTCCACTCGGCCCAACACCCCCTGATTTTGGGGTTCCCCTGGCTCAAAAAACACAACCCCCACATTGACTGGTGCTCTGGGAGGATCATAAGCTGGGGAGGGAAGCGGGGGGGGCTAGACAGGGTTCCTGGCCAAGAAGTGGAGATTGGAGTCATTGGGGACCTTGTGTCGGCTTCAGCTCCGACCCACACACACAACTTGCGTGAGGCGACCTCCGTTCCCAGTTGTTATCACGATCTTGAGGAGGTGTTTAGCAAGAGTAAGGCCACTTCCCTACCACCCCATCGTCCTTATGACTGTCCCATTGACCTTATCCCGGGTGCGCCCATTCCGAAGGGGAGACTTTATTCCATCTCCGGCCCTGAGAAAGTAGCCATGACCGAATACATCGAGGCTTCATTAAAAGCAGGACTCATACGTCCCTCTTCGTCTCCAGCAGGAGCAGGATTCTTTTTTGTGGGGAAGAAGGATGGTTCCCTGAGACCCTGCATTGACTATGGACCATTAAACGACATTACTATCAAGAATCGATACCCCCTGCCCCTCATGTCATCGGCCTTTGAACAACTGCAACAAGCCAGAATCTTCACCAAACTAGACTTGCGCAATGCTTATCATCTCGTCCGTATTAGAGAGGGCGATGAGTGGAAGACCGGCTTTAACACCCCCTCGGGCCATTACGAATACCTCGTGATGCCATTTGGCCTGACCAATGCCCCGGCCGTATTTCAGGCGTTGATAAACGATGTTCTTAGGGAGTTCCTTAATCAGTTTGTATTCGTCTACTTAGATGACATTTTGATTTTCTCCCCTGACCGAGACACTCATGTTCGCCATGTTCGGCAGGTTCTCCAGCGTCTGCTGGAGAACCATCTTTATGTCAAAGCAGAAAAGAGTGAATTCCATGCCAACGTTGTGTCCTTCCTGGGCTTTGTCATAGCCCCTGGAAAGATACAAATGGATCCGGCTAAAGTCAGCGCTGTGGCCCAGTGGCCTACACCTGATAACCGTAAGAAGGTTCAGCAATTCCTGGGTTTTGCGAACTTTTACAGACGGTTTATCAGAAACTTCAGCGCCATAGCATCTCCCCTCCATGTTCTCACCTCTCCCCAAGCCCCGTTTCTATGGTCTCCCCAAGCAGAGGTGGCTTTCACCCGACTCAAGGAGATGTTCACCACGGCCCCCATCCTCACGGTTCCAGATCCCAGCCGACAGTTTGTGGTGGAGGTGGATGCCTCCAACGACGGTGTGGGGGCGGTCCTATCTCAACGATCGACAGGAGACCACAAACTACATCCATGCGCCTTCCTGTCCAGAAAACTTTCACCGGCGGAGCGGAATTACGATGTTGGTAATCGTGAGTTGCTCGCGGTAAAGCTGGCATTGGAGGAGTGGAGACATTGGCTGGAGGGGGCCCAACACCCGTTTATTGTCTGGACTGACCATAAAAATCTTGAGTACATCCGCAAGGCTAAGCGTTTGAACTCTCGCCAAGCCAGATGGACTCTGTTCTTTAACCGCTTTAACTTTGTTTTATCCTACAGGCCGGGGTCCCAGAACACCAAGCCGGACGCCCTGTCTCGTCTGTTCAACCCCGAGCCCACTGCCAAGAAACCAGAACCAATGCTGCCACCGCACCGTGTGGTAGGAGCGGTAACATGGCAGATAGAATCAGAGGTGAAGCGGGCTAATGGTGAGAACCCTACACCTAGTGGTTGTCCAGTTAATCGCCTGTTTGTTCCGGCAACTATGCGCCCACAGGTGATTCATTGGGCTCACACCTCAAAGCTCACCTGCCATCCAGGGATCAGGAGAACCATATATGCCATCAGACAAAGGTTCTGGTGGCCCGCCATGGAACGCGAGGTCCGGGAGTATGTTGGTGCGTGCCCCGTCTGTGCCAGGAACAAGACCTCCTCCCAGGCACGCACAGGGCTGCTGCAACCGCTCCCGGTGCCCAGTCGACCCTGGGCTGAGATTTCGCTGGACTTCGTCACTGGTCTCCCGCTCTCTCAAGGTAACACCACTGTCCTCACAGTGGTGGATCGATTCTCAAAGATGGTTCATTTCATAGCCCTACCTAAACTTCCGTCAGCCAAGGAGACTGCCGAAATCATGCTCAACCACGTTTTTCGCATTCATGGGTTTCCGAGGGACGTGGTGTCAGACCGGGGGCCCCAATTCGTATCCCGTTTTTGGACTGAATTCTGCAAACTGATCGGGGCCACGGTCAGTCTCACGTCCGGGTACCACCCAGAGGCCAATGGACAGGCTGAGCGCCTGAACCAAGCATTGGAAACGAGTCTTCGTTGCCTGGTATCCCAGAAGCCGTCATCCTGGAGCAAACACCTAACCTGGGTTGAATACGCCCATAACACGCTCCCCACAGCAGCCACGGGGCTGACCCCCTTCCAGTGCGCCTTCGGCTACCAACCGCCTCTGTTTCTAGATACTGAGAAGGAGGTCGTCGTCCCTTCCGCCCATGCCATGGTCCGGCGTTGCCGCCGAATCTGGGCAGCTGCCCGCAGCATCCTCCTTCGCAGCGCGGCGCGCATGAAGAAGGTCGCTGATCGGAGGCGCCAGCCAGCTCCGACATACCAGCCGGGCCAGAAAGTCTGGCTCTCCACACGGGACCTGCCACTCCATGTTGCCTCCCGGAAGCTAGCTCCTAGGTTTGTGGGTCCGTTTCCCGTGTCAAAAGTGATTAACCCTGTCTCTGTTCGTCTGCGCCTTCCCAGATCCCTGAGGGTGCACCCTACTTTTCACGTGGGGAAGCTGAAACCAGTTAGAGAGAGCCCTATGGTGCCCGGAGCCGCAACTCCGCCACTTCCCCGGATGGTTGATGGGGGACCGGTCTACCCAGTGAAGCGACTCTTGGGCGTACGCAAACGCGGAAGGGGACACCAATACTTGGTGGACTGGAAGGGCTATGGTCCGGAGCACCGTTCCTGGGTCCGGTCCAGCTTCATCATGGATCCGGCACTCATCAGGGACTTCAACAACCGCAAAAGTCCGTCAGGAGCCGTCCCTAAAGGGGGGGGTACTGTCATGTCCAGAAAAAGATGTTAGTTAGGTTGTCTCGTGTCCGTCTCGTGAGTTCCTGTTTTACTTTGGAAAATGACCCTTCCCCTTGTTTCAGGCAACTTTCCCCTTCCTCTTGTGTCGGTGTGATTGCCGCCCCTCCCCTGATTGTCTCCACCTGTGCACTTCCCCTGTGTGTGTATATATTGTCTGAGTCCCCCTCTGTCCTGTGCCAGTTCGTCTTGTCCCAAGCCACCGTGCCAGCGTTACGTATGTCCACAGTCTTGCCTCGTTGTTCAGTTTTTGTCTCTAGATCGGTTTTTCCTCGCCCACGAGTGATTTTTATTTCAGCGGCCATGCCCTGCCCTTTTGTTAATAAACTTTGATTCTTTTTTTTCGCACCACGTTGTGAGAGTCGTGCATTTGGGTTCCCGTCCACCGTCCGGTCGTGACAATTACACCTGAACCGATACATGGAAAATAACTCATAATGAAACAAAGTCTTTTTTTGTTTTATATTAGATGTTGGTTTGCGGTCAGCTGATCGATTTGTCTCACCTGTAATTCAACCCAATTTGGTATTATTCATGAATGGATCAATACGCAGTGTTAATTGACGCGAGTTGTCTTCAAAGGATTTGAAATAATAACATAGTTAAATCGTTGCGTTTAAAAGAACAAACTGCTGCAATTCTGCAGACAGCTGGAGGTCTCATGAAGAATCCGGTGAAAGGAGCCCATTGTTGGAGCACTCACTAAGGCCGCTGTCATGGCCAAAGGGTCTGTGTTACCTGGTGTAAGGTCACGTTAAACAAATAACTTTCCACAGCGCTTTCATATTCAGCTGTTGAGTGGCGGGGGGGACGAAACGTCTCCCATTTAAAATCTCGCTTCATTTATTCAGCGACGGGCTCGAGGAGCTACGATTCCTTTTCTCCTACATTTTCCAAAGCTGCGGACGCTTTTTGGGGGACTCAAAGGACGTGTTCCAGTGTCGTCTCCGAAACACAACCACCTCCCGGTGTCCTTTTGTCAGGAGGGCCATGAAATGTCAACCTGCAGACCTTCCCAACAGCCGCTTCCAGCCAATTCAGTTCTCATCTTTACACTCACACACACACACACACACATGCCAAATGACTCGAAGCGCTCGATGATGAAGGTGACGTTTGATGATGTCCAATACCAAAACCAAGATGTCCTTGGAGGGATAATCTGCCCTATGGTGATGCGTCATAGGTTCCCAAAGTCATTCCTCCCGGAGAGATTATCGAATTTACTGCTTCGGCCAGAGCAGTTATTACATCACCTCCCGTCTCCAAGGACGTGCCGGAGGAGAAACCATGCGTGGCGACGCCGCTGCTGGCTCGTCCCTTCTTTATTATTTGCATGTGCCACCAAAATACACAAAGCGACTCCCACACACAGACGTCTTTGCACTCCATCGTCCCCTCGCTAGAAAACGAGTCTTCCGTTCACTTTGTCCACGTATTGAGCGAACAGCCGCCATGTCAGCGGCCCTTGTGCCGTGCGATGGTTATCTCCCGCCGCGGCGGCGGCAAGTAAAAAAAAAAAAAAGCTGCAGCGAGTGCATGAAAGACACAATGTCCAATCGACAAGGCCGCAAATGTCAACATAGCGCCTGCCGCGTAGTTCGCCTTTCGGTGCCATTTTCACCTACGTGCTGTACAAAAGGTGTTGTGACAGGACAGCGTGGGCCGGCGGAAATGAAAGGGAGATTGTCTGCCGTGGAGGTGAGGCCAACGCTGAGTCATTGTTGTACCCCAGCCAGGAATGCTGAACATATAATCCATACGGAGGGGCACATGAGGCATCACACGGAACACTGCAATTGGAGGCCATTTTCTTGCTTTGGTAAAGAGCCAACAAGGCACCTGAGGAGGGTGGGACAGGGGGGGGGGGGGTCTCACTCGCCTCAAGCAGCCACTGCAATGCACTGTTCGGGTTGGTCGATGTGGCGGGGGGGGAGGGGGGTTGGATGTTGTTCTGAGAAACTCGCCCATCGCCACGTCCTCACAAAAACCTGCTATTGGGTACATATTCAAAGGAAGATTTAATCAACTGAGCTGGTTACGTAAGCCACTGAGACGTTGTGCAGGAACACTGAAAAGCGAATGAGGTTATGCTTGCATAAGTAGCAAAAGCCTTTTCTTGTGTCCCGGTGACAGACGGAGGCATTCACCATCTCCAGTGACACTGCTTCTCTCAGTTGCATTCTGCTTGTTCAATCACGCTTCCACTGAGACCACGGCATCCAGCGCCGTGCCAGCTGTATTTTTCCATGTCGCAGAGATGTGTTCCTGTCAAAGCCGTAGAAGCAAGCGCCTCAAACCAAATAGACATTCAACGAGAGGTTATTTTATTCAGCTCATCTTCCCGATCCAACCGAGTTCTTGCTAGAGAGGGTATCCAACACTTGCCCCTCCACATACTCCGCTACTATCAAGTCACTGAGCATGCTCTGATTTTCCTCGGCTCCTGTGGGTGCTGCACCCCATATGCACCCTTATCTTTTAATTGTCGGCAATGGCAGAGGACAACAAATTAGCCTTAGCTTTAATGTCGGTTTGCCGCTGTGGTCGTCTCTCAGGTGCGAGTTTTCCAAACCGTGAACTAACGCACGGATTTCTTTAGGGAAGTGACCCCCTTTGCCACACATCCTCTCTGCTGAGATATTCTGCGTGTGGAGGATGGAGCTAAAGCTCTGGCCTGTGCCATGTTTGGATAAGGAGGAGAAAGCTGCCGGCCTCCACGTTCACACAATGCGTCCTTTGACTTCAAGCAACACCGTAGACGAGGTGGGACCTGTTTATATTTCTGAAGCTGAGTAGCTTGGATCTTCACGCCCCAGCCGGATTAGGAGAACTGTTTAAATTTAGCAAGAGTTTGAGAGTCAAACAGCATTGTTATTCCCCAATATAATAATTGGAAGACACAAGCGTTCTCATTTCCATGAATCAGGCACGGAGCGAAACGCTTCACCACTCAGTCAGCTTCTTTCTTTTTTTTAAGCAATCCTGTGGTCCAATTAATTTTGGGCTGCGCTCAGTGCTGCTACTGGAAGCCCTGAGGTGGATATCTGTGTGGTATCTTTGCTAAGTTCCCGTCCGTCGGTGGCTCTTTTTTGAGCCGCCAGCCACGCGGCTCCCCTGCAGTCCGCCGACGAGTCCTGGTGCCACTTGTGTGCTGGCACTTGACTGAATAATCAAAGGCAACAGCGACACATTTCACTCTGGTGATAAAGTGACTCCTCCGGCTGCGTTTCTCTCCCCACACTCCACCCCCCCCCCCCCCCTCAATTTGGAATGTCCAATTACCCTAACCCATATCAGGGCTAGCTCCAATGCTGCCCTGGGGAGGGCCTCACACACCAGACAGTGATTAGCTTTACCAGATGGATGGAGAGTGTCTCCCCAAGAGGAACGGGGCGAGGAGCAAACGTCTGAGGGCCCGGTGAGAAAGCCCTCTAGTGGTCATTCTGATGGTCCGTTCCGACGGTAAATCTTGCATTCCTCTTTAAGCAGGACCCCGATCATTTCGGCCTGCCTTTACCCTGCGTTTACGTTCGTCACCATGGTAACGAAGCCCTCCCAACCCTCACAAAGGTGTCATTCTAATAGAAGCAGTGTTTTTTGAGCTTCAAAAGTCACAAATAAATGATGTCGCCATGTAGATAAGGGTGTCTCATCATATCTCTGTGTCGTCTTTGTGTATATTCTGTCTTTGAATTACAAGAGTACATGTACAACATAATCCAACTTATGGGCAGACATTGAAGACATTGGTGAAGTAAAGTATATCTTGATGGGATCAGACTGCAATATTCAACGTAAGTGCCTTTAGAAATGTTGTTGTTTTTTTGGGACCACAGTTGTGTCCATCACCCTCGAAAAGCTGTTGCGGTGAAACGTGTCTCTGTTTGTGTCTGCTCCAGCAGAGTGTATGCGTCATTGATTGATGTGGTAGTTACTGTGTGAGGGTACTGACATTTCTGCTGGGACAAAAAAACTGTAAAAGCATTAACTAAAACTGGGGTTGAATTGAAACAAACTGTATTACCGACTGGCTGCTAATGTACGGATTCTATTCAGGATAATTATTCTCCCCACTTTAAAACTCGTTGTTGATGTAGTGGGATTGCGTTGCTTAAAAAACGTGCATTAGCGTGTAAGGAAAACAGAACTGGAAACATGCAGTGTCGCCGTGGTCATTGTGTGTGTGCTCAGCAGCCTCCGTTATCGCATGAATTGGTAATGTCACCGCTGTCACCCTCGCTCACTGATTTACAGTTTCAGCATTAAGAGAGGTGTCAACACCAAAAATAAATGGTGCAGGAGTTAATATGCTGGCGTGCACAACACACGAGCCTTCAAGGACAAAGTGTTCTGCATGCATTAAAACCCGGTTTAATGAGAGAAGGGCCTCTCAAAAAGTAAACACGGTGGAAAAGTTCAGAGCTATAATTAAAACCCCGAGGCAGCGACAACATTACACCAAAGGATGCTTTTGAGTTGCTGAGACTTTTAAATGAAGGGAAATGGTGGCGAAAGCAAACAGAAAAGATGGCTACCTTCCTCATTTCACCACCCCGTGCACAACAGCGACACAAACAAACACACACATCGTATTTCCACGACAAACACACACGCATTCCAGGGAGCTATCTCTCCTTGTCTTGATTCCAGCTGCAGTTCTTTTGGCAGAAGCAAAGGTTGAGTAGCGTTAATGTTTCACTCCCTCTCCCAAATCTGCCAAGTTTCTAAAACTGCCCTGTATGGCGTCCTGGAGAGTGAGAGAGAGAGAGAAACTGCTTGTGCAAACACAACCTCCCTCTCTGTTTTTTCCCGTTTGACACTTTCAATAATTGTCCCTCATGCACTGGGAAAGTTATTTTGCTGCCTCATCTTCTCCTCCTTTCTCCCCCCTTTCTCCGCTGTGCTAACGCGAAACACACATCAGCCCGAGCCAACCTGCTGCAGCCCAATTCCACACACTGACGCTCCAACCCAAGCTTTAAGTCAGAGAACCGGAGAGAGGGATTCCCTCCTCGGCTCTTGTGTCAAAGCATTCCACACGTAGGGGGGGGGGGGACCTATGCGGCGAGACGCCCCCCCCCCCGAGGAGGCTTTCTCCCTCGCCGTGTTGCCGGGCAGAAGCGCATCTCCACCCCTCGCTGCGATTGGCCGACGCCAAAATTCTTGCCCGGGGCCGCACCTCTCCCGGAACGCCGGGGCCTCCGCCGAGCTCGCCCCCCCCCCCCCCGGGGCCCCACAGACCCTGACACCTGCCGCACGGTCCGCCCCGCCGCTGGAGTTGGAGGAGGCGCAACTGGGGGAATCGGATCCGACGTCAGTGAACTGCACCGGTCGGAGGGGTTCTGGGTGGGAGCAGGCAGCGTGACCCTCGCAGTAACGGCCGCACGGCGCTGAGGGAAGAGTTAATCATCCTAAGCTCAAGAAAGTTACCATCTGAATGTAGTCAAAGCAGAACATTTGTATTGACAAAAAAACTCTATGTATTAGTTCATTATAAGGACACATTCGGCACATTCCCTATTTGCGGTGAGCGCGGCCATGTGTGGTTGAAATTACTGCCTCCTTTCTGATCCCTGGGGAGGCAAACGTTACTGCGCACGCCAGGGGTCACGTGTGCTTGCTGTTATCACGTATTTAATAAGGGAGAGGGAACAGCCGGTTGACCTTTTCGTGTGTATACCTTTTGATGGCAAACGTTTTGACAGGAAAAGCACAAGTGTAACTAATTACATTCGCAGTTTGCGTTCCACCCGGGGCGCCAGAGCGCTCTGCCCGCGACTCAGGAAAGCACCGCGGGGGGGGGGGGGGGGGCGGGGCCTCACGGCTAAATGGAACGGCCGCATTGTTGCCGGTGTTGGTTTACGCTGGAGCTCAACAGCTCACAGGGTGTACGAGCGGGACTGAATCTGAGGTGAGTCTGGCGTTAAATATGCTGACTCCTGTCCTCAATCTGAGCTCCGGCCATCTGCCCCCTGCAACCACCCCGTCTCACCTCAGACGCTCTTTCTTTGACGCTAATCCTCCGTCCTTTTACCTTTAATTAGTTTTCGTGGCCGAGGCCCGGGCAATCTGTGTCGCATCGCGGACGAAAATGGAGACTGCGTGTTGGTGTTTGTCTGACTTCTAATCCCTGAAAATCAGGGCAGCGTCGATTTCGAGCGGCTGATAATCACGTTACATCACGCTGTAAATGGATGCGCTTCATCTCTGCCTTTCTACCTAAACCTCTCCCCACAAACAGAAATGTTATTAAAGCATATTTTTTTGGGACGACTCGATGTTGTTTGGATAGCCTCGCAAAGCTTTTATTTTCTCATTCGGTGTTTTCCCCGCAGGATGCAGGCCGTTTGGTTGCATTGATGTTTACTGGCTTGTTTAATACATGCTGGTTCAGGTCGGGGGCCAGGAGATGGATTTTAAATGTATGACCAAAAGCATGAGAAAACAATGAATGCAAAGCAACAGTGCTATTTTGGTTTGTCCTGAGGGGAGATCGTTGTATCAGGACACAGAAAGCGGGACAAAAATGCTGTCTCTCTCTTTCCCTCAGCCTGTTTGCTTTCAAAGAGGATATAGTTTTTTTTGATGTGTTTGTCTCATACAGTTAAATATTGTCAATGTCCTGAAAAAAATCCCTGCTACTGTAAACATACTTCAACAGCTGTACCGCTGTACCGGCTGTGCAAATACTGAATCTGAAATTCAAACATGTGAAGTGACACGCAGGGAGGAAAGCCTGACAAACGGGGGGGGAAATCTGTTTGGAACAAATAGTGTCGCAAAGCTGTAAAACACTCAGCTCCAGATCGCCATGTTTTTTGTGTCACGTGCGCGTGTTGTTGAGTCTGTCGTGTTGACTCACAGCGCTCGGTTGTCGAAAAGTGGGAATCATCACGTTGAACCCAAATCCATTTCCCTTTCAAACTGAGTCGGCCCGTGACACTCATTATTTCGCCGTGTTTGTATCAGTGGTTTTCTCACAGATAACACATTTCACCTGTAAGTAAACAACAGCAGGTGCCTCCCTTGGTTTAAGAGAACACGTTGTTCCCTGCTGGTACATGTTCTGCTCCCCCTCCTCAATGGGTGCGTGTCCAAAAGGCCACTGCATCACTTGGTGTGATGCTCGCATGTTCCCTGTCAGCTTACCCACACACACACACACACACACACACACACACACGCGCACAATGAGAGGCTGCCAAATTCATGAAGCGAAGGTTGGCGGTGCAAAAGAGGGAGGAGCCGACCAAATGATCCCCCCGGCCTTCCTCCTCACCTGCCTGCAGGACGACCCTTTTCGAAGAGAAATGTAGAGATGCGTGTGCCTGTGAGCTGTCGGCATGCGACGTCCCTGCAGACGTTGCAGTTGATCCCTCACCGGAGGAGAGGAGGAGGGCAGTGGACGGTAGTCCAGGTGGAGCCGCCTCCATTTCAGGGAAGAAACGGAATAGAGTAGTGGAAAGAGCAAAAGAGGACGAGTGCTGGACAATGCGAGGAGATTTCCTTGCAGCCGTTCACTGCAAGGGGGAGGTCAAAGGCCTGGAAAAATCCACCTGATTTTTCTAGGGCAGCTCAGGGAGGGGTCAGCGCTGTCTTATCACGGGTCGGAGCAGACCCGCACGGCCGCAGGAGCACACTCTGGCTTCTCCTCTCTCACCTCCCTCCCGCTATCGCTTGACCACCTGGCATCAGGCAGCAGGCTCCCTTTCCATCTGCTTGTATTCTCAGGCAGAGGAAACACTGGCGGAGCAGATGGATGGATGAAGAGGGTTGGAAAAATAGGAGGGGGGGGGGGGATGCAAACAGTGGGGTCAGCAATGAAGGCAGCTGCTTATCTTGTATCAGCATTGAAAGAAGGCCTGAGCACTAAAAGATGAGGCATAGGATGAAAACATTTAAATCAAATCTGCAATTGTTAACTTGTCTTTTGCCCTGAGGAAGGAAAAAACAGTAATCGGAGGTCTAGTTAAAAAGGAATATTATATCTTTTGCCGCTGCATTGCTCTTTATGTCCAAATGAGACCGACCCCAACAGTATTTAATCAATGAAAGTCCCATCTGCATTCATGAGAAATGTCAAAAGCACATATTGAAGCGCGCGATCACAGGCCGCTGATGTATTGATTGCCTGTGGCTTTTCATATTGATTCACATTAAAGCACCTTTCCCATCGGCGCGTCACCCGCCATATTTTTAACAACTCCATCTATGAAAGTAGCTTTTGTTTATTATGTCGAGGTCTTGACGTGACATGTTTTGGACGCACGGCTTAATGAAATGGCCCCGTTTAAGCCTTTTGATGGAAATCAAATATTCTGTACACAAACAGAACATAATACATGCGATGAATGCACGGCTTTGTGTTGTTTTTTTATGGTTTTTTAGACATATGGTTGATAATTGATATTTGCTTTGTTGAAGGTTAATGAGGTGCAGTAGACAAAAGCAAACTAACCACCCTTCAGAGGGCACATACTGGCAATTGTTTACCATGATCCTTCACTGCGTGTATGCTGCTGAATGGCAGAATAGCAAATGTCTTTCTCCGATGCCAGAGAGACTCGAGCTGGCAGTTTAATGTCTCAGTGAATCTGTGCAGTTAAAGGGAGCCAGAACACAGCGTGTCAGTGGTTTTATATTACTACTTTTATATTCCTCAGCAGCCAAAGAAGTGTAAATCAGTTTAGGTGTAAATTGATATGTGCAGGCAGCGCAAAGGGGGATTTATAATTCAAATCCCTAAATGCATTGTCGGAGGCTTTAGGTTCACTCTTGTAGGTCGAAAAGATCCCAATAAATTCATATAAAAGATAAGATCTGTAGAGAAATGAACATTTCCAACTTTCTGGTTGCATAATGAATGAATTTAGTGCAGCCTGTAAGGCTTCACCAGTGTAAGCCTCATAGTTGGCCTACCAGTCGTACTGAGTGGTGGAGGGTAGAGACCAGGCCACTGAAACGTGACCGGACTGCTTTGGTCACCTGTGCATTGGTTCCAATCTGGGTTTTCTATTGAATTCTCACCAATCAAAAAGGGCATTTGGTGCAAATGAACTGTCAAACAGTGCCGTTGCAGCATTTCCCTTCCTTTACTGTGGGATTCTCCATCCAAGACACAGAGTCCTCTTCGGCCTTTAGATTGTCAAGTGAGGGTTTTTTTCCGGATGTGATTGTGCAATTTATTTGTTGTCATGGCCAACGATAGTGAAGAAAATAGAGTTTAAATGAAAATCTCTGAGCAGAAGCTTTGTTGTGTTTCACTGTAAAACAAATCAAACTTCCCGGACTTTCCTTCCTACGAAGTGCCACGCAGTAGGCCACACAGCTCGTCCACACGTGATGAGCATGTGGCTCAAACTGAAAAGCAAAGCCCAGGGCTTCAATGTGTGTGGCTGTGTTATCGCTGCGATGTTGTATTGGTTTGTTTGCTTTGCTTTTGTGACATCTTTGGTGATATATGCGGTCATTCTGGACAGAGTTTCCAGCTGATCACTAGGCAACAGCGTTTACCACAGTGTTGTTTTGATTGGCTGAGCTCACAGCGGCTCCCCAAAACTCAAACAAACAGCGCGCATTGTTTTATTGAGGCTGATAACACGACAATAAATAATGGGAGCAACAAAACGCAGCAAAATGAAACAATATCTGCACTGTCGAAATAAATCAAACTCTTCATGCCCAGCAACAGCATTCCTAGCATAACTTCAATGAGATAACCAATTTTCAACTATTAGTGCTTTTACATCAGAGGCTTTGGGGGAAATAAGTTCAACTAAACTCAATTAAAGAATTTAAATTGTAGGACATAACAATAAGCTGTTAGTTTATACAAACAATAGTTTGCTCAAAGCAATGATAGGGCGCAGAGTCAGACTACTGCCTCTAAAGCTTTACTGCCTTAATGACAACTAAAAGGAGTAACAAGAAGAAAAGCTGCATTAAGAGCACCAGAGGGATCCAGATGGAGGTCTGAAGAACCACCCAACAACCAGGAAGCTGTTGACAGATAGATCAGAGCTTTCTTAATATATTAAAGTCAACACATGCAGCAGTTTGTTTCAAAGTCAGGATGCTGGACAAGTGTCTTTTTTTTCAATTCCCAAATAACCCTGGACTACTACGGGTGATGATGCTGGTTGTTTATATGAATTTAACGGGATTTCCCTGTAGCATTAGGTGACTATTGCAGTGAAATAATACATCCTCATCATCACCTTGAAGGTAGAACCCCATGTAAGGTATGCACCAGACACATGGTTGTATGTGTAAAGCCGTAAAAAAGTATCATGGGAGACATGAGGTATAGTTCAGAACTGACAGAGCGAAGAACTGTTTTGCTTAAATAGAATTTGTACTGTACACGTAAAATGATTTGTTTCTCAAGTCACTCCATGTTTTGTCCATTTTGACCAGTCATAAACCCAGATAGGGACCTGCAGAGATGAGCAGGCTGCAGGTGAGCCAGTGGGCATATATTCCTCCCCCATGCGCCCTGCACACCGGCTCCTTCATATTAGTGCCATAAAGCACCGGGCGAGGGCACTTTTAGACAGAGGCGGCATAAATCCCACACCTCACACCTAATGGAAAGAGAAAAAAAGCGCTGCTCACTTAAACAAAATCAATTTCTAAATGCAGCTTCTTTTTTTTGTTCATCTCCGAGCTACAACTGTGAGTAAATTACCCGGCTTTATTGTTTTCAGGGTGTATATCAAGTCCGCAGCGAGTTGAGTATGACGCCCGCTCCGCGGCGACCCGACCGCCGAACACGGTGACCTTCGTGGCATCAAGGCGTGTCGGTCCAATCTTTCAGAGGCCGCCATAAAGCACACGCTGCCCCGACACCTCAGGGTGCGAGGTGTGGGGGCGAGAGTTATTGCGGCGCTGTAAAACAAAAGAGAGGATCCGAACAGGACCGACTACGTTCTGTTTCCCAGGCTTCACCCTCAGTGAGCGACGCCACTCACATGCGTGCGTGGGAGGACGTGTGCCCGGAAATGGACGGAGAACATTTCATCAGTCACACGTGCCTGAGGGAAGACCTGCTTTCTTTGTCAATCAATGTTTATCCAGTGAAGTCAGTGAAAATTGAAATTGGTTTGCTAATGTTTGCACTTTTACACCATTTGAATACAGCATGCTGATCATTACATTGTGCAATATTTGTCTGTTTAAGTTGCTTCTCAAATCACATGTCTACTGTAGTATTTCTCTGTGTTAAAACAAGCAAATCAACATGTTGCTAAGAATTAATAATACGCAAATGTGTTCTTTCCTAAGAGATGAGATCAATTTTTTTTCATTCAGTATAGCTGTACATGATTATTATATTTCACGAAGTTACTCACAAGCAGTACAGTGTCAACAATAAACAGGCTGAATTACTGCTAAATTCTGATTTAGTAAACGCCGTGACCAGCCTCCTCCTCTGTTGTCCTGTTCAACACAGCCGATAACTGCAGACAGTCTGCTGCAAAAAAAAAATAGCAGCACTGCAGGAGCAAATGTTCTTTTTGGGGATTAATCTTTTTTCTTTTCCCAGCAAAGGTCCCATTCATTCAGTGTTGTTTGGATGGATGACTTTCCAGCATTACATTTCCTGCATTTGTCTTTAACTCTGGTTTTAAATGTGTTCAATGTGTTTAAATGTGTTTTTTTTCCTGTCCTTATTTATTACTGTACTCCTTCCAGACCAGAACTTTATATTTTTTTTACTGGAAGCATAACAAAGAGACAAAGAGAAAATTATGAATGTGTGTCCTCAAATTCTCTCTCAAAGGATGAATATCGGCTTGGAAAAATGGCAATAGTAAGCGAGCAAGAGATCCGTCAAGAGAATAACGAAGGGAATCTGAAAGGTATGGTGCTGGAGAGAAGAGGGGGGGGGGGAAGAGAGAGAAGATCCAGCTGTCGGAGAGAAGCTCTTCACTCTCTCTGCCGATGATTACTTCTCCAGCCCCCTGCTACACCCCTATTCTGAGGACGGATGGAGCCTCGTCGGTAATAGCTGTGCATTCACAGGTCAAGCTATCGGCCAACTCCCCGCAACGCTGTCCTTACAAATTAACCACGGGGTTCTAATTATACGAGCAATCATTTGTAAGTGTTCTGCAATCATGCCTGACCTGCAATCTGCGGCAGTAGCAGGTGGTGGGTTTTAGTTTCTCCGTTTTCTGTTTTAATACAAAGTGACTGATTTCTAGACAGCGAGATTTAGTTCACTTGTTGTGTTTTTTTTTCTTTCTCCGGCAGTAGCTGTCGTATCATTTCCAATGATTCCTCGCGTCCACCAACAACATCGCACGAAAAAGCAGACAGATGTTTGTTACAGGATTTTCATGCTTATCAAGGTGTTCTAGTCATAATTGAGTATCCTCCAGGGGGTTGGGTTGTTCGGCATTACAGCAGGGTTCATCCGGAGGCTGCTCAGTTGCTCTGTGGCCTACAAGGCTCCTTAACGGCTCCTTTACGGAGATCGGGAAATATGGGCAGGAAGAGTTAATGGAGAATAAAGATATATGGGCAGTGACTGGAGAGAGAGGGTTTGAAATGCAGCTGCAGCATGATAGGATTCAATTAAGGATTCAATGCTGTGAAGATATCTTCAATCCTGAAGGAACTGAACGCTGCTGCATTAGGATTTTTTCCTACTGTCAGTATTGATAGTTACTAGTTCATCGAGGGAAAGGCTATTTATTCAATACTAAATTCATTCACAATTCAATTCAATTTCACTGTGACAGATTATGCAAAAGCTGCTTTTCAATCGACCGGAATGTAAAGCATGTGGCAAAAACAGTTTCAAGTCATCATGGTATCACTGTGGGAAGCAGGCAGCTGTATGTAAAGTATGTTTTAGTAAAAACACAGACAATTTTGTTGTTAATATGCAGCAGGCCGAGTGTCCCTGAATGTAACGGCATTGGAAACCATCACAGCAGGGCGACGGCGTCGATACTAATCCAGTCGGCCAGCGAGACGCTCCCATATCCCCAAATACTCTCTGTTACACTTCCCATTAGCTCAGAATACCTTCTTTCCCAGTTTTACACCTGCTCCGTAGCCTGCACAGACTCTACTAATGACACCCGGTCCTTCTTACCCTCAATAAGCCTGAGCTAGCTTTGGTGACAGAAAAAGTGTCGCGCTGACCTCAATCCCCTCCCGCTGCGGGGTCAGCGGTCAGCTCTCCCGCCAACAACCAATCCGGTGTATTCCGGGCCCTCCCGGCCAGCTGGTTCCCGTGGCCTGAAGCGATTAGCCTCGCTATTCCTACCCTAACCCCGAAGCTACTCCCTCGAGCTCCCTCAGCAGCACGGCCCGGACGGCGCGTCTGGTCCGGTGCTCTGCAACGCGGGTCGGCGTGTGAGTCTCTTACGTGCTACGGGTTCTTTTAGGGCCACGGGTTCCTCAAAGCGGACGTCGCACGCTGACACCGACTGGCAGGGAAGCGTGAGATGGGGTGTGAGGAAAAAGACACGGGCACAAGAGGATTGTCTTGGGTATCGATTTAAATGTTGCAAATTCGTTTCACCATTGTTAAAGTCATTTGAAGGTCTTGATCATCAGAGAAGAAAGAGACCTCAACAACATGTGTTGACAGCGGCTATTTCTAGAAAAACAAACTTGCCAGTGTTAAAGGTTGGGGAAGACTGGTGGATAGTAAGTAAGCACATTTACTCAAAACCAAGAACACTCAGTGCTGTTGCACTTAACTTGTTTATTTTATGATACTAATGTGTCTCCACTAGATTTCAGAGAACAACATTGTCCTCTCTAACCTTATTACACGGCAGCTGACACATAAAATATTGTTGTTGGAAATAAAACAGTTTGCTGCATTCATGTTTTTAGTACTCTTTCTTAAAGCATCTGAGTAGATCTTCCATCCTTTTTTGGAAACAGCGATGATGGCAAGTTTTCCAAAATGCTTTGTAGCAACATTGTGTGTTTTCAGCTAATAAAAAAAAGCTTTACTCAATAACACACAAGTTTGTCACATAGTGATGAAAAGCTTTCGTATGTCATGGTGACACATTGAGCTGCCGGCGAATGCTTGGAAATGGATCAAAGCACACACAAACACACACAAACACACACGCAGGTCCCGACCCATCAGGGCCACGCCTCAGCTCTCGACGGATGGTGTGATGTGAGCGTGACGCCGTAGAGCTGTAATCGATAAATGATCGTTTATTTGGTCATTGGGTTATGAAAAGGAGATTTGATCAGACAGTACAGTTTGCACGGTTAACTGCAGAAACATCCAAACATGCATCAGTCTACGTTTTATTTATAATATGATCAAAGTTTAGCTTCCACAGTTATTCATTTTCACACACGTGGAACCGAATGCGGCCCGGGCACCGTATTGCTTTCCGCTCTGTCGTCAATCTGTTCCCTCGCCATCTTTTTATGTGCGCCCTCCACCCTCCGAGAGACCAAGGCACTCTGTCACATAAAAAACAACAACAACAACAACACAGATATAGTATTCTCCCCTGTAGGCCGCGTTCTTCACCTCAGCCTGTCAGGAGGGAGACTGACGTTCCTGTGAGGCGTCTCAGAGGCCAGGCGGCCATGCTCCGCCGCTGCATCCCTAAACCTTGGCGGCTACGTCAGTACATTTAATTTGCCCTCCACGCCGCTGTGGGTCCTGCAGCTACGGGACAAACACGAGAAGCCGCCGTTAGTTCAGCTCATGTGTGTCAGGGAGACAAAGAGATCCATTTAGCCTGTGTATGAAATATTCACGTCCCTGGAAAGGGTTTATGAGTTGGATTTTTAGAACAGATTGTATCTCGAACTCTTTGAAGATGTGCTTGGTCATGCAAGAGTTGTGTGTGAAAGGGGAGGAAAAGCAACCTGGAGGGGTTCTCGCTGGAGAGAAGTGAATGTCAAAGTACGTCATCGACAGATTTAGAAGGAGATTTTGCTCTTCCATGTAATTGAGGTATGAAGACAAGACGGCACAGGGAGGAGAAGGGTAAAAGGTAGAAAGGGGAGTGAGACTTAAAACAAAGGGAGGAGGTGCAGCGAATGCCTCAGGCGATGAGATGACAGGTGTCAGGAACACGTCACAAGTTGATCGATTTCACAAGAAGAGGCCACATAACTAACGAACTAACCTTACTTTTAAAACCCAATATACTAAATGCAAGAAGGGAATTTACTTAATCCATTTGTTTGTTCTTCTTTCGCCATTCGCTGTGTTAAATGTTAAGTATATTCACTACTGTGGCTTCAAATTCTTGTAGCATAGCAACAGTTGTAGAAGACCTTCACAGTTGAGCTGGACATGACGCACGAACACATCCAGCACAATCTGTCTGCTGGGTCTCAGCCTGCTACTACTTTATTTTACTATGTACGTGTCATATATATATATATATATATATATATATATATATATATATATGCATGTTTCTGCATATTCATTTATGTTTGATAACTTTGCACTGGACACATCAACGGTCACCTTCCTCCAACATTTACTTCCCATTTATCTCCAAATTCCTGTCTGCCTCATTTGAGTTGGTTTCATCTGCATATATCGTTCTCTCTCTCTCCTTCTCTGTCTCTCTTCAACACACACACACTTAGGATATACCCTGACACTTCATGTTGCTAATGCTGGATGGAGGTTGTCATGGGAACACATCTTTGACGGGGTTTTTTTGGGTTGATTTACAGTGAATATACAGAATCTCACAGAGGAGGCAGAGGAAGTGCAAGAGGAAAGCAACGATCATCATTGAGGGGCACTTGAAAGCATCCAGACACTGCAGCTCGGTGTATATTTTGGGATGTTGATGTATGCCGGTGATACATATTTGTACTGTAAGCTGTTAGGAAATGGCTCACCGAAGCTAACTTACGAAGGACTAAGAACCCGTGGGAACAGCTCGCTGCAAATAGTTGCCAGGGCAACGAGAGGAAACTCCAGGAAGTGGCTGTCCAAGAAACAGTCTGCTCTAACTTCTCTAATTTCTACAAAAAACTGTATTCTGACTTGGCATTTAATGACTTTTAAAGACATTAAGTACGATGAGGTTTTCCTTAAATATTATACTATGACCTTTTATGATTTTTTGATATAATATTATAATAGAAAATAACTCATTATGTCATGCGATAACCTTTTAATGCCTACTTTGTAGAGTAAGTATATTTGGCACATATCTACAAGCACTATTTACAAGCATGCAGTTATCTTGACCTCGCAGTAAAAACCAACCTTGCAACATGAGTCCTGCTAATCTCTCTGTGGTCTGGTCAAGGACATGGACACAACCTGTCGGGCCGGGCATCATTCTCAGGGATCTGGACACAAAGCAATTGTCCATTCTCTCCTGCACCAACCTGCAGCAAGAAGAAGTAGTAGAATAAGAAGAGCTGCAAAGAGGAGACGATCGAAGCATGTGAGCTGGCCGGCTCGTGGAGGCGCATCGTGAGTTACCTGTAAGTCAGCAGGTTCGTCGCTGTGGTTTACTTTAGAAAGCAGCCTCTCTCACATATCGCCTCTGTGGGAAAATTTGTAGAGGACTGTAGACCTAAGCGACCCTTCTTTGCAGCTAAAGAAGCTACTCCAATTTGTGCATTCTGACTCACACACACACACACACACACATGCAGTTGGACAGGTGATAATATATTATGATTGAATCAACAAAGCAAGATGCCGAAGGCCGTGCACGCACTCTTTTGGCTGATATTGAAAGGGTTTATTTACTCGCACTCATTCATTTTAGGATTAGACTTGATAAACTGACCTTTTCACCTTACAGAGCTGGTTTAGCTGTTTCCATGCTTTGTGCTAAGCTAAGCTAGCCGGCTCGTGGATGTAGCTGGTGGCATGTTTATCGACACGCGATGGTTTTAAATCTTCTTATCAAATACTCACCAAGAGAGCCCAGAGAAGTGTTCAATTCAAATCAATTTAGAAATCACCTGTAATAGCTACGGTTTGATGGTGATCCATCGTTGAGCTCTGTAACCACACAGTTTCTTTTACAGAGGTTTCCCAATACCGTGGTTCAACCTTGAAGGAACACTTATATAAAAATATTCCATAGTCATGTCATGAAGTAGTTACATTCAGCAGGAACAAGGCTGCTTTCAGTGAAGTGCTCTTTTGTTTACACGTGTGTGTGTGTGTGTGTGTGTGACCATCAGACACGGCTGAATCTCAGCTGTAGGATCCTTGTCAGTTAGAGAAGGCTACAGAGTGCCTGACGGCTTAAAGTGTCTCTTCAGAACAGGAAACCATCGCAAGACACGTGAATCATATCATCGGCAGAGAGGAAAAGAGAGTGACTCATAGGACTGAAATCATCCATTCGCCGGCTGAATGCAGGAGCACAAATATAGCACAGAAATACATAACGTGGAGAAAAGGGGAGAACGATAATGGCAGAGTGCCTACTTCATCCATGAAAGGGTAAGCAGACCCTCAGGGCGGAGTGGGTTAATAAAAGAGCAAGGAGTGTGGGTAATATTACCCACATCTCCCCGCTGCTGGAGGCCGACTGTCACGGCGTAACGTCACTCCATAACTGGAACACTCAAAGAGTATATAAAGAACTGCAACCACGTACTGCAGGTGCTTGATTATTCAAAATACATAGATGTATATTTATCCAGACACACACACACACACACTCCCATGATTCCTCATTTATATATTTTCTGGTCAATAATTCATAGTATGCTGCAATGATTACCAATGAATAACCTTTCACACACACACAGATAACTTGAGCTCTTACTTCCAACCAGTGATTGCACCCACGAAGCTACAGATGTTGTAAAAAAAATACCCCCCTCCCCCCTCTAGCATGTGAGCACGCGATTCGGGTTCATTCCTCAAACTGCACACTTGTGTACGTCAAAGGCGCTACCTAAATATAGGACAAGGAGTACGGGAGAGAGAGGAAGAGGATGAGGATCTAACTGGTTTACACCCATATATAACCTGCGCCCCAGTGTCGGCCATCACATGGTGTCATACTAAACTGTGTCCCCTCTTTCAACCCTGGTTCAGTCCCCTCAGCACTTGCTATAAATAGGCATCAACACACACACACACACACACACACACTCACACCATCCGCCACACTTTTATTTTCCAGCTAAGGTGATTTCAGCTGTGATGAGGCCTCACCTAGAGGCGGGCGCTGTGTTGATGGTGTGCACACTGTGCTCTAAGAAGACTTTTATTGGCTCACAAAACGCTTAGCCCGGCCCATCACAGTAAAATACTGCACGCTTACACCGGAGGCCAAGGGCGCTTCCACCGGGGCGCCGAGGGAAGCTTTTAAATCACACGCTATCACGTGCTATCGTGGGCGCGCACACACACACACACACACGCAAACGCACAAACTCACAGGGAAAGACAGAGGTGCGTTTGCTGGTTACAATAAAATACCTGTCGGCATTGTGCTTGTTAAGGGGATTGAAAAACTCCACAGCACTTGCCGATGGTCAAACGCCGGAGTGAGGAATTAAATATTCAAATGTAAAAATATAAAACTCCCACTCATCAGACTAATGCAGGCACATGAGCACGTTTCTTCCTGCCTTCCGAGCTGCACTGTGGGAGGATCCTGTCCTCACATCTGCCTTTATTCTTCACTCCAGTGTCATCTGTTGGGCCTCTCCTCCCCGCTGGCTGAGGGGTCAGATGACGTGAAACACGCCCTTAGACCCGCGTTAACAGGCCTTTAACCGCGCGACTGTCCGTACACGTCAGCTTGAGGAATCCTCGGTCAGAATACCCTTCAGAGCGATACAACCTGTCATGGAGAAAAATGTCCTGTTCTCTTCCTCTGGAAATAATCTACCACTGTCCCGTTCCCTTTCCCTGTGCGTCCTCTCCGCCACTGAGACCACGCAGTGATCACACCGTCCCAGTCGAGCGGAGACACCGGCGTGTGAAAAAAAAGAAAAAAACACAGCCACTTTTCCCTCAAACTGAGCAAACAGGCAACAAAAAAAGGGGCGGAAGCTTTGAGTGAAGAATAGATTGTAATCACAATAACTAACAGATGCCCATCATAACATTTGACCTTGTTATAAAACAGAGAAGGACAGAGAGAGAGAGACACACATGAAGGCACCGGGGAGTTGGGCGAGCAACCATCGGGTTTCATTTAATGGGATCCGCATGCGAGTGAAGCTCCGTACGAAACGACAGTGAGCCCAACACAGCCCCCTAAAACAACCCTTCAGTTTAAGATATGTCATCTTTATTGCATCTTTATTACACTTGACGACTAGAGCAATGAATCTGGTGACTTTCAGGTCACCTCTGCGCTAGATGGTCCTGCTTAAAACCGACGACTCTCTGGCATTGCTTCTCACAATTCGTCACAAACACCAGTGAAAATTACATTTGGTCCCCATCCGTATTCTTTGGAAACAGCTCCGACAGGAATCACACCAGCTGTGTTGCAGCCCAGTATGTTCCATTCCGAAGAATCCCCCCGCCCGGGCCACAGCGCATGCTGTGACGTCAGAGAGCTCTTTGTGTGCCTGTGCAGGGCTCGCTTCCAGCCCCCGCAAGGCTGACGAGGAGGAGGAGGAGGAGGAGGGGGAGGGACAAAGAGAGGGACGGAGGTGGGCTTAAAGCTGTGATGTAATGTCATGGAAACGGGGATGTGCGGTGATGCTGTATCCCGCGGGAGCATCGAGCCGCGCAGCCTCCCTCCCCCTTCCTCCCCCCAGGGCACAGAGACAGGGCGAAGAGAGGCGAAGCCAGTGGAGCTTTGGCCGGGTGGCGTTTAGTCAGCCGTCAAAGGTCAAAGGCCACAACGAGGCCACAACACACAACGAGAGGGGGGAGGAGGAGGGGGGGGGGGGGGGGTGAGCACACGAAGGGGCCTTCGGCTCGCAGCCCAATACTGTGCAGTTAGTAGCAGCAGAACGCAAGGTCGGGGCCGTGGACGGAGGGATAGATGCGCCCACGCAAAAAGACCCGGCTCATCATCTGCTGCTGGAGAGAATGTTTAAAAGTGCTTTTGTGAAGCCGTCTGAAATCGGTGATGCGTGTTAACCGTTTTTTCAGGATTCTTTGGCTGGTGCGACCAGAGGAAGAGTCAGGAATAGAGTTGCAAACAGAATGATGGAATGGGGCACATGTTAATAAACACTTCAGTGGAGCCTGTGCCACCACAAACCCTCACAAGCCTCGAAACGCTATTTCATTGTGTGAATGTGTATCAGGAAAACAGACATCCAGCACCACCTGGTGGTTGATATATGATTTCATTGTGGGTTTAAATAATGAGAATTGAATTGTTACTCTTTGGTCAATAAGCTTGGATTCTTATCGGTGTTTGTCATGTGACCATCTTAATAGATTCTCTATTAGATTTTAGTAACGATGAGACTCACATGTGATTATGCGTGACACATGGATGTAGCTACAGAGGACATAATTACAATAACATGTCATCAGAGTACTGCAGGAGAGGGTTTTTCTCACTCAAAAATCCCATTCTCTATAAATATTTCTCGATAAAGAAGGAAACAACACAAGTTGCACAAATAAATGTTCAAAATGATCACAGAATCGTGTCCATGAAATTGAGTTTAATAGATTGTTAAAAATAAGACTATGATGCTGTTTTAACAAACATTGATGAGGAGGAACCATGTCCAGAGACGCCCGGTGCAACGGGTAAATGTGACAGACACACACACACACACACACACACGGACAAATGTGGCTCCTACACATGTACTGTACACACAACCACACATTAGACTTCCACCCCACCCAAAACGGTGGCATTAGACTGATGGAAACATAGGGAGTCTTCTTTGTAAACAAACAAACATGCATAGCTTAGTACATTAGTGTGTTTTTCTAAAACCATCAAGTTATTGTTGGCACACCTTGATTTCACGGCTTATCAAAATTACATTTATTTATTACATTTGACCATCATTAACAATCACGTAAACTCATTGGACGATTTTGTTTACTAGTAGCCTGCCAATTCATTTTGCTCATGTAGAAAGTTACATTCTGAACCAACACAGGCTCATTGACAAAGGAAATAAATACTGGAATGGCAAAAGAAAAATGAAAGTTAACATTTTGAAATGGACTGAAGACCAAACTTGGCCCAACGTTTCAGATATAAAAACTAATTAAGACACCTGCTTAATGAAGTTGTCCTTCTATCTAACGCCATCAAATGACTAAATAAAACCGTCCCACGAGCTCAAAACATAAGTAACGGGGCGATGGTGGCGCGTGGAGCGCCGGGGGACGGAAGGTTGATGGTTCGTATCCCAGCTGCTCCATGTAGAGGTGTGTAGACCTGAGCAAGACACCCAACCCCTGATTGCTCCCATGGGTTAAAATGTGATGTAAGTTGCTTTGGATAACAGCATCAGCTAAATGACACATGATGTAATGTCCAAAAGAGAATTGCCTTCCAGGCCCAAAAATGTATTTGCAAACAACAAAAGAAGGAATGATGGAGGCGTCTGGACAGACTCCTTCAGTGACCATTATGAGGTGCAACAAAACAATGTTATCTTTAGTCGTATTCCCTTATTCAAGCATTCATTTCCACTCAGGGCGACACCCTAAAAACACATGTGAATCCCCTCAATGCTCGGACTCACGATACATTTGTTAAAAAAAATTTAAAAAAAACGGTGCTTCTTCTTTCGTCCTTTGGTTCCCGGGGCGACACACACACACACACACACACAGACACACACAGCTACAGAAATGTGTACGTTTTGTTCCGTTCCTCCGGTTATTACCACACAGTTTTGTAGTGTACATCAGCATAAGCGTTCCTCCCAACCTCAAGCGACTAACGTCTAACATTTTAAAGTGCCAAAGAGCTGAAGCACACAGGAAGCACCAGGGCAGATTCTCCATGACGGGTTGGAAGCGTTTGAGCCGACACACACACACACACACACACACACACGAAGATGCAGGTTAATGCTAACCTGCTTAGTGGCAGGACCCAAACTGCTTGTGTCCTAAAACATAAACTGTGTTATTCACTATTAATGCAAATTCTGTTTCATCCTTTAACTCTTGATGAGTAAATGCACATTTAATCAACGACTGGTACGTGCATGCAACTAATAATTAGACCATACAGTGGAGTAATTAGTCTCTGTTGACACATTCAATACATTTGAACCTTGAATTGAAATTGTGTTTGCAATTTAACTCGGAGGGAACCTGATTTGAGCTCAGCCTGAATGGTTAAAATAAGAAGGTTGAATGTAGTGAATGCATAGTGACACCTTCACGCACACCAACAGACCTGTGGTTTACAAATGGAAAAGTCTCACCTGCCTCATATAAAATATACTTCAATAAATGCAAAATAGCTTCAAGCGCTTTTCCTTTTCATCCTTCATGTCCTTATAACATGTTTGAGGCAGACTTCAGTACGTTAACTGATCAAACTACTTTTCCAGTGAGCACCGGCTCTCCAACATTTGGACTTATTCTAAAAGAACATAAACTTCGACTTACCTAATTCAAATTCATAAAGAACGAACTGTACAAAACAGACTAAAAATAATTGTTTTTTTTTTGTTTGTTTTTCTTACAAAGTAGTGAACTCAGAGGCATTAGGAACAATCAATAATACCAAATTAAAAGCTTTGAGAAGGACATGCAGGGGTTTGGTGGGCGGCCCTGGCGTCCAACAATCTCTTATTCAATCACGGGAGGCCGTGACCTGCCACACGATGAGGTGGCTCTGCTCGGCCTTGGTGGGGGGCGACTGCTGGCTGGCTGCCGGCTCCGATAAAGCGTCCAGCTCGCCGCCTTCATCACCTGGGGACGAGGACGAGGAGTCAAACGAGCAGCGAGGAAGACAACGGGGCCCTTCTGCACTACTTGATGTAGCTTCAGTGCTTCCATTGTGGAGTACGCATCTACAGGAGCAGCAGGTTGCCCCCCGACTTAAAGGATCTCCTTGTGCTAAGCCTGGAGGAGAAACCTGAAGCCAGCGCTCGACTTGTCTGCAACGCGATGCACTCTGGGAGGAGAACTAATGCCGCATTTTAAAGTAACAGAAGAACAACGATTCCTTTTTTTCCAGGTAAATTACACACTAAATAAAAATCACTTAATAATATTATATCCATTATCAATGCATCCTAAATGCGGCCCTTTTAATGAGACAAATGCGTCTAAAAGGATCAAGTGAAACGCTGCCTGTTAGTCAATGCCCTTCGAACTACACGCGTGTTTCGTTAGTGGTGCCACACGCTCACCCATTCTGAAGTCAATGTAGCCCTCGCCGCCGCTCATGACCAAGCACGTCCTGGGCTCGGAGGTTGCTGCGTCAGAGGATTCCGACGGAGGGTCATCGGAGCCGGAGTCGCCTGGGGGCGGCATCGCCTGACCTGTGACCAACAAAGGTCACGCAACCGTTTTTAGTGTTGACGTTTTAGTACTTAACTCCACTCAACTCATTATCGATGCTCGCTTACCCGGCACTGTGACAAAAAACTTGACGGCATCCCGGTGTCCGTGGAAACAGAGCTGCGCGTGCGCCATGGAGCAGTACGGCACGAAGCCGCCCTGTGTGGCACCGTCCGATCCGTCGTCACCGTACACCCGCACGGCACTGCCGGGGCGGCCCGCCGCCGTTCCCGTCGTCTGGTTGGCTGCAGAACAAGAGGAATAGTAATAAAAATTCTCTTTTTTGTACGAGGAGGTAGACGGAAGACAAAAAATAAAAATAAATAAAAGGTCGCATTAGAAACTGTATCAAAAAGCCTCGGCGTTAAAGGCTCAAGGAAGAATACACACACACACACGAGATCTACTAAGTGCGACACTGATTTTGTCCCTAAAAACTTTGCAGGACTGTGAGCGGAGGCCGAATGCACACATTCTGTGGGTTCAGCTCGGTTTGAGCTCATTGTTGGGGAGAAGCTGGAGGTTGAACACATATTCACACTACATGACAAAGAAGCATATAGAGCTTACAAGTGAGTTACTGTGAGCTACAAGGTGACTGTAAGACCCGTATCCATGGCAACACAGTTTTCTTTTATACAACAAGTAGCACCTGGGAGGGTAACAAGGTAGTCTAGCTCTGACCAAAGGCAACAAAATCTGCAGCCTGAAAAGCTCACATATTGTGTCTAACACTCAGGCTCACGGGTCGGTTGCACGGGGGTAAAACCTCCAGGCGATACCTTCAGACAGAGGGATGGAGATGATGACGCCGTTCCCCGTCCCCACCCACAGTCGGCTGCAGGACACCACCAGGGCTGTGATCCTCACGAAGGAGAAGCCCAGTTTACCCGTACCTGCAACACACACACACACACACAGAGCCCATGTTTACCGCCTCCGAAAGCGAGAGAAAAGGGGCGGGATCTCTTGAGAGAAACGGCCAAGCGGTAGGTGTGGGCGAGGCATGCGTACCCAACATCTTGCTGACGTAGGGCTCGATGTCCACGTCCTGGAGGTGCTGGTAGGTGTGGGCGTGAAACAAGCGGAGCGTGGAGTCCAGTCGGATGGACACCCAGATGCCGTCTCCGACCCAGGCCAGCTGCCGCACCTGACTCTCCTTGCGGGGATGAGCGTCAAACGACTTCTGCTCAGGGCGCGAGAGAAGGACGAGGTTTTTAAACGTCACCGTGAGACACGTTTGACATTAAAAACGGTTACGCGATGTTTTGTGTGTTTTGAAGGGTCATTTGAGTGATTAAATAGCCCAGCTGTACCTCGATCCTCATGGCCTTGGGCTGGATGACATAGATCTTGTTTCTGTAACCGCACCACACCTTGTCATGGACCACGGCCATACAGCGGATGGAGTGGTGAGGCCGACCCAGATCCAACAGGTGGTAGTTGGTTAAATCCCACTGACCGTCTGCGTGGCAGAAACAAAAAGAATTTGAGGATCTGATGTTTATGTACATTGCTATCCAACAGTGTGAAGTCTGTACAGAATATTGTGATATTTTGGGCTCACCGGTGCCTCTGTGAAATATCGCTAACGTCCCATCGGCCAAAGCTACCAGGACTCTCCCTTTAACGTGCCTGTGACGAGACAACACACTCTTTTCACACATTTATTTCCGGAAAGGCATAACTAACTGTATTTGGTGTGTGTGTGTGTGTGTCCACGAAAAACCACGCAACTGACTCTGCACTCACACGATGCTGAGGATGGCGTCTTTCAGCTTGATGGCATGAAGACACTTCCTCCATCGAGCCACGGATGAGTGCACATAAAGACTTGAGAGGGAGAGACAGGAGGGTGAGGAGTGGACATGGTCAGCTCTTACGCTGCTGCCCTCTAGTGGCGCTCGTTCCCACTCACCATCCATTCTGAGCCCCCAGCCACATGGTGGGAAGTGCGCTGCTCATCCTGAGGACTTCCCCATCTGAAGGGTCTGGGTTTTCTGGAAAGGAAGTCTCGCCATCATATCCGCAGCCCCTGGATCACACAGCGAGGAAAATTAATATTCTGGCCCTTGTTACAAGAAAACAGTTAAATGTTTTTTTTAAATGATGTCACGGTTGCCAGGGTTGTTAACGTTATATATATTTTAGAAGCTAAATATACCCTCCATCTTTATTTAATATGTGAAAAGAAACGCAAAGGAACTTGTTTTGTATGCAAAATAGTTGACATTAGTGTAATAGTATCATACGCAGTTTGTATGGTCCAGGCATATCGACTCTTGTTAGATGGTAAAAAAGAAGAGATGATGTAAAACTACTGACTTCAGAACATTACATTCACAGTCATCTTAAAAATGATCATTACTTGTTTCCACTTTTGAAACCTTCAACAAAACAAGCAACATGACCTCTGCATTCATTGCTATGTATTAACACCACCCAACAGTTCTGAGAGGGCTCCTTTAGAATCGCACTGCTCGCCTCTGTGCGCGGGCCAAGGGGGGGTCCGTGGGCCCCGCCCCCAGTGGGTCGGTGAACACATGCTCCGTGTAGATTCCCGGCTGGTTGGGATCCGCTCCCTGCTCCTCCTCTCCCTCGTCGCCCACGCCAGCGTTAGCCTCCGTGGCCTCCTCCGCCGTCGGAACGCTGCCCTCCGCTGGACTGGTCTCTCTGGACAGCTCCACTGTGGGACCACAGGGCTTAATACGTCAATAGGAGTGCTGCCGGGAGGTTCGGGTGGATAACCTGTATGAAAACCGTGCGGCCTCCTGGCGGCCACCGTTTGATGCCAGCAGTAAAACAAACAAGGACACAGCCAATCAAAGCATTGGGTCAGCAGAAGACGGCTGTACCTGAGCTGGAGATGCCACTGTGCTCAGCCGGCTGATCGGTGACACCTGCGATGGCCGTCTGGGGAACGGCGGTGGTCCCCTCCGTCGCCGCGGCGCCGTCGCTGCCCGCTGAGCCCACGCTGCCGGCCAGTGAGACTCTGTCCCCTTGGCCGGCTTCCGGGTCTTGAGGTGCCTCTTCGCCTGCCGAATAATCCGTCTCCAGGACACCTGCAGAAACAAGCCAAGCGACAGAATAAGGAAAAGAAACGAAGCGAGAGAACCACCCGTCACCTCCAACACACAACAAACAACCAGTGGGACCACTCGGCCTACCCGGCACGCTGGCAATGCAGACGATGTGGGTGTTGCAGGCGTAGAAGCTGTCGAGTAAGTCGGAGGGCTGAATGGCGTCCAACACCATGACCTTGGTGGAGGAGTGGGTGCTGGTGCACACCCACACCTTACTGGACACCTCATCCTGAAGGATCACTTCCTTCTCCTGCTCCCCTTTCTCCTGGTCCTTATGGACACAGAACTAAATGAGCCGACAGAATCCAAACCCGAGATTGAAGAACTCTCTGGACTCTCTAGATTGAGAAGAGCAATAGCTCCTCTTTAAATAACTTAATCTCACCTTGCTCTCCTGTTCCAACTGGTCCAGACTACTCTGAGAGCCCTTTAACTGCTTCATGAGCTCTGGTAATGTCTTTCCCCCACAGAGGTTGACCCCTGCAGCACACCACAGCTGGAACAAATAGAAGAAGAAAGAGATGATATGTAGCAGATTATTTAGTATTAAACAAACACAGCATGTTGCTTGCATCCAGGGGCTGTCATCGTATGAAGTACCTTCATAGAAGCATCTTTCTGATCCAGAGGTCTCAGGTATACTGGTACAGGTAAGTTCATTTTGTTCTCCACTTGTCCACCATTTGCCACCTGTCGGGTCAGAGCATGCACATGCATGAGAAACCCTGCACGCCGTTAGCGTCTACGGATGCTATACGGTTGACAAGAAAACCTATCGGAGCTGTGAATGTTTGCAAAACACAGGAATACACTAGTTTAGAGAAAATGAATGAAGACTTGGCAGCTCTCCCTCTAACTTGAGTTCTGTTCTGACCATAATTCCCTACCTTGTATTTGCTGGGCAGGCTCCAGCCGTGTGCCGTGACTCGTCCATCCTCCTTCTGCATGTGGGCCTTGACCTGCCGGTACTGGGCTCTCTTCTGCTCTTTGCGCGACGGCGAGCTGCACTGGTCCTTTCTGCAAGAGAAGGGTCCTCAGCTCAGATACTCAAGGAACAGAAAACAAACCGCTGCTCTGTTACTCACTCTTCATTGAGGAAGTCAAAAGTCTTTGACTTCTCTGTAGGGAACTGGGAGAAAGTGCTGCTCCTCTTCACCATGCTGCCCGGTGCGTTGTATTTCATGCTGGACTGGGACTCCACCTTCTTCATAGTGGGCGAACTGGAGGAAGAGCTAAACAGTCTGCTGAAGCTGCAGGTGGCAAGGTTGCAGAAAGCCAGGAGGGAAAGAGAGCAGACAGGAGAGCAGGGGAAAAAGCAAGGTAGGGGGTCACCGACCAACCAGACAACCGGGGACACAAACATCTACTGTACAGTGAGAGCATGCTGGGAGCCAAAAATAAAGCGATTCATATCAAATGGGCATCAGACATCAATCCCTTTTCAAGCAGTAACCACATTTTGTCTTTATCAAAACTAGTTCAAGGATGACTATGAACTACACAATGTAAAAAAACATACATTTCATTCATCATAGCGGACTGAACGTGAACGAGTCCCCACCCAAACTAGTGGTGTGAATATTTTATGCTGAAACACACGAGGTTTTTCGGTCAACATTCTCTCGATGTCTTCCCAAATGATCCAAATCATACATCTGGTTTCACCCGACTTAAGACAGACGTGTACTCAGGCTGCAGGGGGAACTCCGTCGATCTCTCTTAAGCTCTTAAGTCAGAAAACATCAACCGTGGCACACAGCAGGCGGGGGGGAGGAGGGGGAGGAGGGGGGGGGGGGGGTAGGGCGGCCCGGGGGCACGAGGAGAGTCACGCTGGAGCACTTTGTGGTGAAAACAAGTGGTGCAGCGCTCGGAGAGAAAGACACATCAGAGTAAAATCCATTTCTTTTAATTTGGGGGGGGGGGGGGGGGGGGGGGGGTTCTGTGTCAATGAAGGGAAAAATAGAGGTTCGGCTGGAGGAAAGTCTTTACCCGATGCTGCCAATTCAATCGCACATCCCGAGAAAAGAGAAAGGAAAACGTATTTGAAGATGTCTCAGCTGTTGACGTGTTTACACTGTGGAAACAAACGCCCCGACACCAGGAGTAAGAACGAGATGCAGGAGGACTTACAACTGCCAGATGCTGGATTTCTTTTTCTCTGTGAGTGTTGGATTTTCTCTCGAGGCCCTAAAGAACAAGACGAAATCACAGTTTGAAGACACAAAGTGGGAGGACGTCCAATTGTCTCAGGAATGACACACCCGTGTTAGTGTGTAGTTTTAATCAGAGATGTTTTCACTGGTGTAAAACCTGATCATCTCCGTCCACCGCACTGCTTCCTGCAGCTCCATCAGTCGCTCTTTGTACTGGTTCCTTTCCATCAGCACGCGGGCCATCTCCACTCGGGTGAAGCGCTTCCTCTGTGCCGTGGGAACATCGCTCTGTGGTGGCACACCAGTAAAACCACACATCTACATCTGGACAGGGACGCTGTTCACAGTTTGTGTGTGTATATTAAGCACAGTGGGTCTGCCGTTTTGGGCATTTTGAAACCACTGCAGAATACTCACGTCTTCTTCCTCTTTAGTTTTGTGTTTCGCTTCCTCCATCTCCAGTCGAACCCTGAAAAAAGAGCATTTATTGCATTCACAAGGTCACGAAATGTAAATGAATGAAAGCATCTGCTTTTCATTGGCCTACTTTTTGAGCTCCTCCTCCATCTCTTTATTCTTGTCCTCCAGCTTGCTCTTGGCCTGCAGCACAGCCTCCATCTCTCCCTCCAACATCTCCTTCTCGCAGGTCAACTCGTCCACCTTCAATATCAGGTCTTTGTTCACCACGTTCAGGGCATTCCTGGACAGACAAAGACATTTCAACGGGAACAAACGATTAAGAGCACACCACGTGACACAGGCATGACACAAAGAAACATTTAATGGTGCACTTACTTTGTCTCAAGCAGCTGAGAATTCTCCTGAATGAGATTTTCAACCTCCCGGCCCATTCCTTAACAGAGTTGATGATGAAATGAGTTTTATTACATGAAAAATACAGCTTGACCACAAGATTGAGCAGTGAACACATGAGCACAAAATATTAGGATTCTCACTAGGGTCGACTACAAGGAATGCACACTACGAAGGACGTGAAACACCTCCCAGGGAGACATTTAGCACTGTAGGGTCACACGGAACAAGAAACCACCACAAACACACAAACAACCAGGCACATGTCACATGACCGACAGGGGGAAGGGTGGATAGAGTGGATGGGGTCTTACCAATCAAACTAAGGTCTGAGAAAACCATGCAATCCGAGTCAGGCGGAGAGAACGAGGAGGGGAGAGAGAGAGAGAGAGAGAGAAATGCGGGTACAGTTTGAGACAGTGGGATGATCAAAGTGATGAAGGAGCCAGTAGCTGTTTGACTCCACAAGCAAAAGATGTTCCCGGTTCTCTAAAGCTAGCACAACAGTTGTAGTCGTACGGAGAAGGAAAACAGGAAAATACAAAGGCAAAACAAGTCATTCAAGCTGTAAAAAGGAAGGAAGCATCAAACTCCACCATCCATGCACCCAACTCTGCCTAAAGTAGTGAAAAATAGGCCACACAAAGGATGTAAACTGTGCATTACTGAACCAACGGGAAGAAGCTGGGAGCAGTAACAATGGCAGAAAGAGAGTTATGAGTAGAGTGTATAAGGAAAGGTTTGAGGTCATACACACCAGAGTACTCCACTGGGGTTATGGAAAAAGGCCGGAGGATGAGACACGGGAGAGAGAGAGGTGATGTTAACATGGGTACACGGCAAAACGGTGGACCACAGCTGGACCACAGCTGGACCAGAGCAAGTGGTGGAGCAGCGCAGCTTACAGCAGGAGTTGCACTTAAAACAAGTAGGATCAGGAGAGCAGCAGCTGCTGGCCCGACTTAGCAGTAGAGAGAAATCAGCTTTTAAAAATATAAAGCGATATCGTGTTCTCATTTGGCCGATACGACAACATCAACAGTTTCTGTTCCCAAGAAGCAAGCGGCAGACGTCTGAATTAAAGGGGTTTCTTCATGGTGATGGTTACTACTGAGGCTCTATTTGGCTTTTATTCCTACATCGTGTAGAAAAACAGCACTTGTGCATTTCAGCCTCTGGTGGCGGAAACGAGAATTACGACAACAAACACCTAACAAAACTTTTTGTTTTCACAGATGAATAAAAGAGACAATGTCTTTTTTCACAAGTGGAGAATTTGAAAATAAATACCTTTAAAATCTTTTCCCCCCTTTTTTAAGGTCATAATTATTGGAGAGGAAACGCTCGGGTTCAGGCTTTTACAACAAGTATATGATTTGATATTGTCAGTAGATTTGTTTGGGGCCATAATTAGCGCTGGATTGTTTTTTTTAGGATAGGAAGAACGTCAGAAGAGTCAATTCTATGAATAAAGACATTTCAAACAGACTATTCCAACACAGTCCAGATGAAATGTATTCAGAGTATCTGACATGGCGCTTTGTTCTATTTCAGTGCTGCATTGTCTCAGCGATGACGCGGTTTTTACTCACCCAGCAGGTCGGCCCCGTCATCCACGTCCCCTATGATGTCATTGCCTGCAGAGGACAGCTCTTCAAACAGAGATTCTGTGTTTCGGTCAAACGCCATGTTCTCGATCCCTTTGGTAGGAGTGCTAGAAGAAGAACAGGAAGTGATGCTACGCTACCTGAGAGTGTTTACAAATGGCCTCCTGGCAGCAAGTTCTTTTCCACTACCTGCAGGGTTTGTATCCAATGACATCCATGTCCAGCTCGGGGGTCGTCTCAATGATGTCCTGCACATCTGAGCTCTTCTCATTGTCAGGCAAACCTGCGTTGGACACAGCAGACGCATGAACACCAAAGAGACAGAAGTATGCAAGGGAAAACACTTAAAAACTAGGATTATCTTTAATTAAAAAAACTCTCTACAGCCTCTACAGCACAAACACAAACAAAGACAGACGACTGGTGAATGTGACTCTGTGACTTTCATGACCTTTGACCCTACCCTCTGACGCGGACCCGCCCCCCGGTGCAGCCTGCTCCTCCGGGCCCTTGCTGCTCCCGTCGGAGGCCGTGCAGGAAATGGGGGGGGGCGACTTGGAGCCGGTGAGGACCGACAGCTCGTCCTGCAATGCAGAGGAAGCTTAAAAACAGCAATATTACACACGAGGAGATACAAAGACGGGGCTAAAACGATGAAACAATGCAAAAATAAGATAAAAAACACATACATACGTTTGGACCACAAAGATAACACAAAAATAACAGTTTAAATCAGGAAAGAGTTGAACAGGTTAACATTTGGAGAGCTAATGTCAAACTATAAAGAGTTAAGAGTTTTACACACACACACTACACATGTAGAGTAAAAGACTAAAAGTATTTTTTTAGAACACCTAAATTAACTCCAAGTGACACCACAAGAGACACAAACACAGATGGGGAAGTTCACACACAGTGCACAGACTGCAGGGGGGGGGGGGGCGCTAAGGGGGCTTCACACGACATCAGCAGTAAGTCAACATGGACACATTCTACCCACAAGATCCCCAAAAACTACAAAAATGAAAGTAAAAAATACAACTGCACTCATTGACACTGATACAGCACTAAAGGACACGTATGAACAGATGAAGCTACGTTATTGTGCAATGAGAGACATGTTAGTTCTGTGGGAACATCTGCACGAATTGAGCAAATTCACAAAGAAGCGTGTGAAATCTAAACGTCATGCATTTTAATGAGACCAGGGAGACCAGATGCAACCACGCTGATAGGGGGTTTTTTAAGTAAAAAAAATGGACCGATTCCATCCGTGACACAGCTGATGGATTTTTGCACTTAATATTTGTTAAAAGCCCGCAAACAAAGGTCTCCCTCACACAGGACGTGGTTGCATGTAGCCCGATCCAGCGCAGGTGGCTTGTGAAGTGAAGGTCTATAAAAGCACAAAGTGAGAGGCGACGCTTTTGAAATGATGAAACAGGGCAGTCAGTGTGTGTGGGGAGAGGGGTGGGGGGGCAGGGGGGACACGCAAACACAAACAGTGGGCTGTCCTCGGCACTTCCGCCGGTTTCGCCACTCATCCAACTACCTTGCAGTCATCTGCCAGTGAATTCCCCCAAGTAGAGTCCTGCGCACCCTTACCCTCCTTTGCCTTGGGGGGGTTGACAAAGTCCAACTGCTTTAGGGGGAGGCAGGGGGGGGGGGGGAGTAAAAATGAAGCTCACATGTGCAGAAGCAGTTCAGATGAAACGCATAAGCTCCAAAGTGTGAATGGATCAATACTATCTATGTGTGTGTGTGTGTGTGTGTGTGTGTGTGTGTGTACGGACCAATAGATTCATCAAGTTCATTTGACCTCCTTCTTAATCATTTTGTTTACATGACATACTACATCGCTGTGTCACAACAGCGACTGATGAACATTAGTAGAATGGAAACTAGTAGTTGATGTTCAAATAATTCCCCACATCATTTGCTGCTTTTCATTATGTTATAAAAAAGGCAACCTGTACTTGAACTGTTGTGTCAGTTAGCGTATTTTCGCGACTATAAGGCGCACTTAAAATCCTTTTTTTTCCTCAAAAAACAACAGTGCGCCTTATAATCCGGTGCGCCCTATATAGGAAAATAGTTCTAAAATAGGCTAATCATTAAAGGTGCTTCTTATAATCCAGTGCGCCTTATAGTCGCGAAAATACGGTAATATGTTACACATGTTACAATTTTAGGATTTGTGCGTGACAATAAACAGTGGAAAAGTGTGTATTAGAAACAACATATTTAGTAAAGAATAATTAATGTATTTTTACATATATTTGCTTTGATTTGTTTAAAACAGATGTTTCACAAAGGAATCTGTCTTCCTGTTGGATGGAGGCCCCGCCCCCTCCTGTAAATAAACAGCCCGTGTGCATCTCAAAGCCACTCATGTTCAAATGGGGGGCGGCTCAACAATGACCATCCCGCAGCGATGATTACATAAGAACTGATCACGTTCCAGCGACGGGCTGTGAGCCATACAGCGCCATCACTCCCAGCATGCATTGCGTCACAGAGCCGATGTCCCAGTTTTAACGTAGTAGAAAAAACAGCTTAGTTCCATCCGAGGGATCAAAACCATAATAATGTCTGTATTGAAAGAAGGATTCTGGATTATAACCTGCACCAATAGAAAGCTGTCCATTCCTAACATGAATACATTTAACACGTCTCCTGTGCTGCTGCAGCAGGAGAACAGACACGCTCTCATGTTGATCAATGGCTGGGGAGGACGATGTGTGTAAAAAGAGACTCGTCAGACGCCTTCTAAAAGACGCTGAGGAGAAATGAGAGCCTCAACATCAAAGGTTTGCTATTTTTAAAAAGGATCCGAAGCCTAAAACTCCTCCATCTTCCAGCAGTGGTAGGAGGGTAAAAACACTCAGCCAATAAAAATGGATTAAAAGGATCAGATCATTCTCCATTTTTTGCCTTTGGTTCTGTGTGATTTTTCTGTGAAAGCACATTTAATCGTCATGTAAAAAATCATCAAATAAAATCATCACGACTCAGGGTGGAGTTTACCATATGATCAGACAGCATGAGCAAATAAGAGCAGGAGAAGGGAAAGAATTGCATTTTTATGTTGCTAATTCATTGATTATTTGAAGCTCAGGGCAAGGAGCCGTCCTCACGCCTACCTTGAAGCTGGTGTTGGAGCGCGCCGGCTCAATGAACCTCCAGCCCTCCGTGCCCGGGGTCTCCGCCCTGGCCAGCAAGTCGGGGATGAGCGGAGACGCTCCACCGGGGGACGGGAAGATCCCCAGAGACAGGGGCCGCTCTCTCCTGGACGGGGAAAAACAAACATACTTATTTGCTCAAAATTTGGAATTACAGGTGCTTTTATGAACAGACTAACTTTATCTTTTGGATTGAAACTAAATAAAAAGGGAGAAAATGTGAGACTTTAGTTCTTAATAATTTGTCCCCTTGATAAACGTTCGTTTTGTACTTGCTTGAAAATAATTCCCATTGTGCATAAATAAAATAGTATTAAAATATGCTAAAAACTGATTAATATATATCTTTCAATTAAATAAAGAATATAGATTTTTGTATGAATGTGTCCAGGAGGACACACACAGAGCGGCAACATAAACTCCGGCGTGGATGACGTGAATGTTTGCGAGGTAAAACAGTTCTTCTCATCCCCGCTGTCCATCCACCATGCGGTGAACGCAGCATCAGTACCAACTCACAGCACCTGCCGGGGTCTCACCTGACTCGGGCGACTGCGCTCGACTCCGAAGTCTCACTTATCTGCTGCAATTTGATCCTCTCCACGTGCTCCATGTAGTTATGGATCATCTGCAGGAGTCAAAGCAAAGAACCAGAGGGATCTAGTCATCTAGTCAACCACTTGACAACAGCCTAACCCCCCCTCCCCCCCCACTCTTCTCTCAGCTCCCCTCTTACCTCGGAGTGTCGCTGGTGGAGTGAGTTGTATTCTTTCTTGAGCTCCAATTCACGTTCTTCTAACCTGCCAACTGAGCCAGAGTACAACACTGCTCAGTTTCAGGAAGTAAAGACAGGGTCCAAACGGAAAAAAAACATCGTTCTCACACTAAGAGTTTAGAGATATGAGGTTTATGTAGGTAATGGGCTTTGGAGTCGCTGTATCCAGTCCTTATGCTAAGCCAGGATACCCGGCTGCTTGATATCTTCATCATAGTGGCTTTGAATCTTCACCACTAAGTAGTAATAACACTTAATTTCTTTAAAACGAATAGACATGCATTGCAACTCATCGCAGTACAGTATAAACCACTGGTGCCATGCACGGGGGGGGGGGTAAAACTCTCTCTAAAATGGGTTTGAATGCAGAGTCGATTCATGAAGTGACAAAACCAGCTAATCCTAACCTAATCCACACAGAGGGCTCCTCCCGCAGACGGGATACATCCAGAATGAGGCCTGGATACGATCAATTACAGCTGCTAAAGCTTCGCCACGTTGTATGAGGACGTGCTTTTCTTTGTGCGCGTGCTGGCATTACACATGTATCCCTGTAACCCCTCCTGTGTGATGGCAGTAGTGCTGTCGAAGTTTGGCAAATCGCGGTGCGGAGAAGCTGATATTGATTGAACTAATAATTGATTTATCTCTAAAGCTGCTTAACCCCGACCCCAATAAAGAAACGTCTGATCTGTGTGTGTGTGTGTAACAGCCCTTTTAAATATAGTGTCAGAAATGTGCTGGGGAGCCAAGAGGGTGAGACATGTGTATAATAAGTCCTCGTCCTCAGATCGTAGGATGCCTCTCGTCTGAGACATAAAAGAGAAAGAAACACAACAACGGTGATCATTCATCCGTCTCTTGAGGGCCACGCCAGGAGAAAAGAAAGACCAAAGCGTGTGGACAGCTTTAAGGGAAATGTTATTTATAATCACTGCCCATCGTCAGCGTTGGACTCTGTCCGGGATGACTCATGCAGTCATGAATGAATGGTTTACTCTCCAGTGGGAGGGGCCAATGGTTGAACCTTTGACTGTGTGTGTGTGGAGTGAACACACTCATTTTCCCAACTTTGGTAAATACGTAAAATGATTCCAGTCACATTGCATTTTCCAAAATAAATCAAATGTTGTGCTACTTATGTTTGCTTTGTTAATAGTTTGGCTCAATGTTTTTTTCCCCATTACATTTTTTGACCTCATATATTTAGACATTTTTTTCTGTGATTTTCTTTTTGACCTAATCATTTTTGGTCGAAAAAAACCTAAATATTTTTTTTTTATTGTTCCACTTTGCTTTTTAGAGTTTTCTTTTTTTTGGCAGGACCCAATATATTTTGACTTTTTTCCATTCAATTTCCTAAATATATTAGGTCGAACATATTTGGTCAAAAAAATGTCATGGAAAAATATTTGGTTAAAATAGGTCATGGGCATTTTCTCACAGCTTTGTGTGAGTCACTTTAACCGGCTGTGTTGCGTTGCCACTAGATACCAGATCAGTCATACTGGGAATCAACCTTTTTTTTAATATGAGCCAATCACACTGGCTCCATTCCTTAATCCACCAATGAGATGGGCGGTAATGCAGTGTCGCATTAAGAGGACGTGAATAACAGAAATCCTATAATCCCATTACGGTTACTTACCCCAGCGGAGAGGGAGACAGAGTGTAAGTCACAAGTTTAGTTGGGTTTCTGTGTGTGTGTGTGAGTGTGCTCACTCTGGTCGGCGTAGTTCTTGATCTTGAGTTCCAGTTGCCGTGAATGGGACTCCTTTCGGTCCACATGGTTCTGCAGGTCCTTCTTATCCTGCTCGTGTGTGTCCTCGAACTCGATGAACTTCTACTCAGTAACACACACAAGAACAAGCACACAACCAGCGTGGTCAGACCCACTGTCCCTTAATCCCAAAGCCATCAAAACTCATGTAGTCGGGTGCAGGATGAGGGGTCAATCCAGGTCTCTTTAACATTTATTGACACATTAGCAAAAAAGATAAGCTAGATAATATTTATTGTCTTATTAATGTGATTAAAAGTTAAAAGAAACCCTGGAACCATTAATGCATTAGCAACTTCTCTTATATGCAACATGCAAGTAGTATTAGAGTAATATCTGTATTTTACAGCTGAATAAGCATTGGAGGGGCAGGATTTAGACCCAATTGGTTATTTGGAGGTTTCAGTTCTTCCCAGCTTCCCAAAGGGAGGAAATGTGAGTGTGTGTCAGCGTCCACATCCTGTCCAGCGGAGCACGCCAAGGCCTTAATGTTCCTGCCCTTCCTCTTCCTCTGGATGCTTGAGGCCTACCGCAGTCTGAGGTCCAGAGTGTTGCAGTCTGCTCCGTGGCTGACAAACTCAAATTGATTTTGTTCAATGACAAATTATCTTAAGATCTAAAGAGATTAAATCGTTTTTTTTCATATGCAGCAAAATCATGTAGAGCTGAAGTGTGAATTCAGAGTGAGTCATTTAGACAACAACACTCCTGTGGTCCTTCTTGATTTGGGGTATTTACACATGTATAAATAGGGCAGAGTGAATCAAACAACCTCTCGTGCAGATTGATAAGAACCACAGCAGCAGTAATGAGTTCAGAAGCAATGAGAAACTAGATGGCTGTGAATTAGTTTTAATGATCTAAACAGGTGGCGAGATGCCTCAGACTCAATCAGAACCAATGTGATGTTAATCATCAACATTGTAAGTCATTTGCACTCATTCATCACATGTCTTTGTCTCCTAATGACATTAGTGTGCAGAGGAAACAGAGTTGTAGTAATAACAGCAGCAGGGAGGATGTGATAATACGTCAGAAACCTCTTCTGGTGGAGGTTCCCTTTTTGCTTGTGTGGGACAAAGGATCACGTGACCTGGAAGTTATACTCTCCAACAGACTCAGCTGTGCATTTACTGCACATGTGCAGGATACACACTGGATGGTCACAGTGTGCAGCATGTGTACGAGGGTTTGTCACACGGCGTCACTGTCAACGAGTGAGCAGAGAGGTCTACGTGTCCACAGCACACTGTCTCTGATGTCCTGAGGCCCCGAGTCAAAGGAGCTGGGACAGAAGGTCTGAGTCTCTTCAATTCAAGGCTCAGGGCCAAGAGGCCGATTCATACGTTCACACACGCCTTTTCACATTTGAAAGACACATCTCCTAATGACACAAACACGCATCAGGGTGAGGTTTGCGTCTGATCCCAAATGAGTGACAGCTTTTGATATAAAATCTCTCGTTTTGCAGGAGCAAACTCTGACTCGATTTTGATTTTGAATTTTTTTTGAAAAAGTTCCTCCACCGATTCAAGAAATCAAAGTCAGCTCACATCACGGAAAGCATTACTCTGCTTCTAATTGATTTATAGCCGAAAGAAATGTGCATCAACTTAGGTATGGAGTTTGAAGAGAGTTCAGAGGTTTAATATCTTCTGCTCAGACATGATCTCATAATGTCTTCCAAAAGCATCCCGAACACACGGTACACTTTTTATGACCTCTATGAACTGATTGATTGATCATGTGTGGTGAATGTGGATGAAGTGCTCCACACAGGTGACCTGCTGCCAGTAAAAGGTGTGGGACCCTAAAAAGCAGTAAGGTATCATTTGGGCAGATGATCCCATTGCTTGTGTCTTACCAAACATCATGTTTTACAGTGATCCCCCAAAAACGCTGAGTCACATCACCTGCTGTTTCCTCTGTCTGGTGGTGTGTGTGTGTGTGTGTGTGTCCCCTTAGAAACATGCCTTTGTTAAAGCAGTGCTAATACACAGAGAGGACCGATTCAGCCTGACGTGACGCTTGTTTACATCCACGACGAGCTCCGTGGCGGGACGAGGGGGGGATGCTGGGTGAGAGATGGTGATGGGGGGGCTCACCTCTTCCGCGTGCTTCCTCAGCGCCTTCTCGCGCTCGTACTGGGTGATGAGCTGCTCGTTGTCCTCCTTCAGCAGCTCCAGCTCCACTTCGTGCTCCTGGTTCTCCGCGAACACCGAGTCCAGGTTCTCCAGCACCGCCACGACCAGCGGCATCAGCTCCTTCACCACGTCCTCGTCGTATTTGCCGATGAGCCTCTCGAACTCGCGGTAGATGGAGTTGGCCAGGCCCGACACCCGCTCAGACATCATCGCCGATGTCCCCGGGTCGTCCTGGTACACGACTCCGTCTTCCAGCTCCATTTTTAGTCCCTCTCGCGAGTCGCAGCTAACGGGACCGATGTGGGTTGTTCCGCGTCACCCCGCCACTGTGGACCCCGTTATCGGCTTGACTGCGAGCAGCGTTTCATCCGATACACGAACCGTTGGACATTGAGGACATTACACGGCTGGGATGCAGGAGAGACGATACGTGGATGTCTTCCCCCCTTTTTTCCTTCGCTTGTCTCATGTTGCCTTTACGGCCTTTGTAAAAGCTCGTATTTTCTCATTTCCCTCGAACGCCAAAATCGCAGTCAGGCGACCGGAAAAAACACATTTTATTGGACTATAGTGAAGCAGTGTGGAACCATACTATGTATTAGTGATATACCAATGTAACTGAGAGACAATATAAATGGGGAAAACGTAACTAAAAATGTTTTAATCGGCGTTGCCCTGTAGTTCTAACATTTTTGATTGTACTTGAAGCAAGCGTCACAACAGCTGAGTTGTTGACCAGCTCACGTGATGGCGTCATATGACGCAAACAACGTACAATTTACGTTTACGTTTTTGTTTCGGAATATGGCAAAACGCATAGAAGATTTAGAAAAACACATTCTGTGAAGATATCACACGAAATCATTACCAGTTTTTCACATTTGGTCATGGATAAAAATACAGACTCACAAGACACATTTAAACAGAATCTAAACACAGATTTAATATTAATTTTCCTTAACAAGCACCTCTGGTTTTACTCTTATGGAATCAAGCTGAAATTACTTCCACGATAACTTTACCTACATTTTCATTTAAGAGACAGTTGGCCAATTCAGACCCTGATGCAGTTTCGGGGGGTTAGCGCCTTACCAAATAATATAATACAAATACAATATTGTAGAATACCGCGTGTCATGGTTCAAAGGGATCGCATTATACGACAATACAGGGAATACAATAAAAGGAGACTAGTTACAAATGTAATTATTTGTGTAATTTATTGTGAATTTACCTAAACAGCAGTACTCAATTACTGGTGGACAGGAACATGGACATTACCACCTAAGTAAAAAAAGCATAACTATCAAAATAATAATGCAAAAACGAATGCATAGTGAGGGTGATACAGCCTAAGACCATTTAGAGCAGATAATATATTAAAACAAGTCTGTTTTATTATATTTATGTTCCCACAAACAGACTATTTCAAAAGCAAAATTGGCTTCAGCAGTATTTTAGGTACAGCTGGTTGACTGCCTGTTGACAAAGTCTTCTCCAAAGCAAATCATCTGTTTCACTGCACTCAGGATCTGCGCAGTCATGTCATCATTGGTCTTGATTTCTTCATGGTAGTTCTTCACGAGAAAGATGCACTTTATAGGAAGGCCTAGCAACAAGCTGAATTTGTCAACCTAAGACAGGATCACAGGATTTTGGTTTGTCAGTGAATGTCAACTTTGAGAATAAAAAATAGTTTTTTTCTGCTTCAATTCAGAAAATCGGACTAAAATACAAAGTCAACAATCAAAACTAACCTGTTCCTTTAGGTCCTGGTTTGTATATACTTTACCCATATTTGGTTCCAGTTTATCAACTTTGGTCAGAATAGCCAGTTGGGGGATTCCTGTAAGGACAGAAACATAATCCGTTGTGGTGTTTTGATTCATGAAACCAGACCTGATTCCTTCAGAACACTCATGACCAGTGAGATCTCTGCTCTTACCCATTTCACTGGCTGTCATTCTGACTTCTCTCATCTTCTTCACAACTCCATCACTTAATATAGACACGGAGTCAGCAGGAATGACAGACACCAGGACGTGAACTCTGTCCTCCAGAGAGGGATGTGAGTTGTAGTCTTTGTCATTCGCCTTAAGCTGGACTTCAGGATTGAACTAGGGAAACAATTCAAAAAAATATGAACCACTATTAACTATCAAATTAAACAGCTAAACAATGGAATTTGCAATAAGTGCAAAAAATTGTCAAATGCCAAACAGTACATAAAGAAAAATTGATAACTTAAAACTTAAACTTAAAAGAGTTCAAAGAGTTTTACCTGATAACCGTCTGACACGTGTCCCTTTAGGGTGAGTTCCAGGTCTTCCACTTTCACTCCCTTGTTGGTCTTTTCCTCAAGGCCCATTATGTCATTGAAAATGAAACCGTAACAGCTTCCATCGTCTTTGGGGATTTTATGAGCTGCGTACTGTGTAGAAGAAAGTGGAATTTGCATTACATTACTTCCTCCAATAAAACAATAGACGAGGCATCCAATTGATTTATAAGCTCACATTGTCGGCATGGTAACAAACAAAATAAGTACAGAAAAACGTCTAAATCGATTTTTGCCAAACTCATATTTGAAAGGCTTTGTGTAGTATCTCAGATATCCTATTCAATCAGAATCCTAATTCTTTTAGTAGCCATGGTGTAGAGTAAAAAATTGGATAGTGGACAAAACAATCTGTGCTAAATTAAGTGTGAAAATATTTTATCCGTTCTTTAGGATCAATAAAAAAATAGTTTAGTTATTCATACTTTTTTGGTGAAGCTGGTCCCAGAGTTTGCATCCGTTTGAGCTGAATCAGCAACTCTGCCTCTTAAAGCACTTTCAACAGAGTTGATGAAGCTGGACTTTCCAGCCCCGACGGGTCCATGGAGCAGAATTCTGAGATGTTTGACTCTTTGATTTCGAGGTTTGTAAGATTTCAGGAAATCCTGATTGTTTTGATAGTCCCTTTCATCAAGAGGTAAAAGAACAGTATATTATATTTGTTTCCGTTATTAAATGTACAACATGTGAATCATACTCACGTTTTTACATCCCTCCACGGTTGTTCAAAATATGACAAAATTACTAAAGAGAAAGTTACATATGTTAACACAATATTTTTATTTTTTTGGCATACATTTTAAAGTAATTTTGCAATGGATTGAATATTTAGCTGAAATACTGAAAGGTCAAGACTTACCTCCCATTGCTGTAAAGGAGACAGTAACATGTAAATGTGCAGGAATTTAAATATATTTTTCTGGAGCATGAATGTTACTAATGTCTGAATTAAAAAGTAACTTTAAATAGAGATTCTTTCACTGAAATACTGTAATCATATTTATTTTTGGAGCGATTTTGCAAAGTGGAAAGTGAAACTGTTGAACAAGTGAAAAGAAAAGGCATGTAGGGTAGTAGGAAATATGCAAGGTAATAATTTATGAACAATGAAGAAAATGTCATACAATCACCTAAATGATAACAGGAGACAATCTGTAAAACCATAAAGACGAAGATGAAGAATGTTAAATCAAAATTTAACCAAAATGAAATAAAAGGCAATACAATTTAAACCTTTAATTTCAGGTAACAGGTGAAAGTTACAAGCATTGCTATTATATAAAAGAAAGTTAAATATTGTCATAAGGTTGATTAGACATTAAATAGGGCTGGAAGGGAAGACGTTTCATTTACTTGCATTTTTCAAGCACTGGATATACAGGTTGTTTACATCTTTCAGTAGATTAATTATGACATCATGAGAATAATGATAATACACAACAATGACATTTGTGATCAAAATAGTTTGTGGAGATAATAGAAATCCCTTACCTTTGTATCTGCGGCTCTGTGGAGTGCTGTGATAATAGTGGTGAAGTAATGGTGGAAAGTAGACTCCTTATACTGTCGGCTAGGCTTTCACTTTCAGATACAGTAAATCATGTGACTTAGGAGAAAGATACAAATAGAATAATGTCTCATTTAATCTTTATTTTCTGTAATATACGGTACTGTATATGACAACATAATTCATGGATTACTCTGCTTCCTGGTTACTACATCTAATTGAGCACAAACTGTAGTTTGAATGTAAATTCAGAATAAATTTAGCCCAGCGGGAAAATGATGTGCACCAGTAAAGCCACAAGAGGGCGCTGTACTCCTGAGACAGCTAGTGTGGGGCGCCAATGGAAAAAGGAAGTGATGTTCGTTCTTTGCATGTGACTGTCCTGTGGACCCTTAGATGCATGTGTGGCTGCCATTAATGGTGGCTCAAATATCAGGGAATTGGAATTGATTTGGCGTAGTATCCATGTTGTGCCCTGCAATCTGGTGGTTTGTGGGGCCCAAAGTCGTCGATAGGGGCGGCCTACTGGAAACGGAGAACATTGTTTACATTCTCAGAAGCAAAGACATGAAGGTCCACCCCCAGGACAATTGGGTTTAAGTAGATGTTATTTCCTGTATTCTAGTGGATTTTGGGGTGGTATGCTACAGATGACATGTAATGTGCAATACCTGAACTTATTCTGATTCATGTTCATCTGACCATGACTTGTAGGGCCTTCTAGACTTGAGCTGAACATTCAACCAGAAAACTATTGTTGTGCCTTAGTGACAGTCTATGTACCACAATAAAGCCCACTTAATAGACTGTGTTTGAGATTTGACCAAGGTAGGTAGATTGACATTTTGATTACAATGATATTCAACCAATTCTTAACTGAAACCTACAGTTGTGCTCATAGGTTTACACACCCTGACAGAATTAATGATTTCTTAGCCATTTTTCAGAGAATATCAATGATAATGAAAGAATAATGCAAAAAATGTAATGCAGGATGAGGGTGATACAGCCTAACATACTTTATTTAATTATTAGTAGAGGCAAGACCATTTAGAGCAGATAAGATATTGATCACAACTAAAATCAAACAAGTCCCATTTAATTTAGTTATGTCCCCACAAACAGACATTTTGAGGCCGAGATAGAGCAAGATTAGCCGCTGCAGTATTTTAGGTCTACAGCTGGTTGACAGAGTTTTCTCCAGAGTTAATGATCTGTTTCAGTGCGCTCAGGATCAGTAAATCAATGTCATCATGTGTTTTATTCTGAGTTGTAGTTCTTCACAGGAAAGATGCCGTTCAGTGGAAAGCCCAGGTCCACACTGATTTTTTCCATCTAATATGGAAAACATTCACATTTAAGAAATGCCGGTAAATGCTTAATTTTGTGTTTCATTTTTTTTTTTAAATTCAATTTAAAGAACATTCTCATGAAATAGAAACCTACCGTGTCCTTTATGTTTTTGCTCTTATACACGCTCTTTACAATGGAGCAGACCTCTGGACAATTTTGATCAATTTTGGTGAGAACAACCAGATGAGGAATCCCTGCAAATCCCTGTCGGACACACGGAGCTCCCTGTTAAGCAGGCGGAGGCTCAGCGGACGGGAATCCCGGGTGAGGGTACGTCCCCGGCTGCTGCTCTGCACCTCTGTAGGTATTGGATGGCCCACCACCTTTGACATGTATTAACACATTAGGAATAAAGATAAGAACTTGAGCTAAATACTTTAACTATATATTTAATACAATAATATCTTTATTGTCTTATTAATGTGATTTAAAGTTAAAGAAAAGCTGGAACCATTAATGCATTAGCAACTTCTCTTATATGCAACATGCAAGTAGTATTAGAGTAATATCTGTATTTTACAGCTGAATAAGCATTGGAGGGGCAGGATTTAGACCCAATTGGTTATTTGGAGGTTTCAGTTCTTCCCAGCTTCCCAAAGGGAGGAACTGTGAGTGTGTGTCAGCGTCCACATCCTGTCCAGCGGAGCACGCCAAGGCCTTAATGTTCCTGCCCTTCCTCTTCCTCTGGATGCTTGAGGCCTACCGCAGTCTGAGGTCCAGAGTGTTGCAGTCTGCTCCGTGGCTGACAAACTCAAATAGATTTTGTTCAATGACAAATTATCTAAAGAGATTAAATTGATTTTTTTTCCATATGCAGCAATATGCACACATGTATCAATGGGGCAGAGTGAATCAAACAACCTCTCATGCAGATTGATACACAAAGGAACCACAGCAGCAGTAATGAGTTCAGAAGCAATGAGAAACTAGATGGCTGTGAATTAGTTTTAATGATCTAAACAGGTGGCGAGATGCCTCAGACTCAATCAGAACCAATGTGATGTTAGTCATCAACATCGTAAGTCATTTTCACTCATTCATTACATGTCTCTGTCTCCTAATGACATTAGAGTGCAGAGGAAACAGAGTTGTAGTAATACCGAGAGCAGGGAGGATGTGATAATACGTCAGAATTTACATCTGTGTGAAATCTTGGGCTTGATTTTGCAACCAATCAATGACCGAGTTGGTGTTTGGTCAAAACCTCTTCTGGTGGAGGTTCCCTTTTTGCTTGTGTGGGACAAAGGATCACGTGACCTGGAAGTTATACTCTCCAACAGACTCTGCTCAGGAGAAGGGGACAAACTGTCTTGAAGCACACTGTGCATTTACTGCACATGTGCAGGATACACACTGGATGGTCAGTGTGCAGCATGTGTACGAGGGTTTGTCACACGGCGTCACTGTCAACGAGTGAGCAGAGAGGTCTACGTTGGCATCAGCTCCTTCACCACGTCCTCGTCGTATTTGCCGATGAGCCTCTCGAACTCGCGGTAGATGGAGTTGGCCAGGCCCGACACCCGCTCAGACATCATCGCCGATGTCCCCAGGTCGTCCTGGTACACGACTCCGTCTTCCAGCTCCATTTTTAGTCCCCCTCGCGAGTCGCAGCTAACGGGACCGATGTGGGTTGTTCCGCGTCACCCCGCCACTGTGGACCCCGTTATCGGCTTGACTGCGAGCAGCGTTTCATCCGATACACGAACCGTTGGACATTGAGGACATTACACGGCTGGGATGCAGGAGAGACGATACGTGGATGTCTTCCCCCCTTTTTTCCTTCGCTTGTCTCATGTTGCCTTTACGGGCTTTGTAAAAGCTCGTATTTTCTCGTTTCACTCGAACGCCAAAATCGCAGTCAGACGACCGGAAAAAAAAACATTTTATTGGACTATAGTGAAGCAGTGTGGAACCATAATATGTATTAGTGATATACCAATGTAACAGAAAGACAATAAAATGGGGAAATCGTAACTACAAATGTTTTCATCGGCGTTGCCCTGTAATTCTAATATTTTTGATTGTACGTGAAGCAAGCGTCACAACAGCTGAGTTGTTGACCAGCTCACGTGATGGCGTCATATGACGCAAACAACGTACAATTAGTTTACGTTTTTGTTTCGGAATATGGCAAACCGCATAGAAGATTTAGAAAAACACATTCTGTGAAGATATCACACGAAATCATTACCAGTTTTTCACATTTGGTCATGGATAAAAATACAGACTCACGAGACACATTTAAACAGAATCTAAACACAGATTTAATATTAATTTTCCTTAACATGCACTTCTGGTTTTACTCTTATGGAATCAAGCTGAAATTACACCTACGATAACTACCTAAATCTTCATTTAAGAGACAGTTGGCCAATTCAGACCCTGATGCAGTTTCGGGGGGTTGTCATACCACCTTACCAAATAATATACAATATTGTGGAATAGTTCAAAGGGATTGCATCATACGACAATACAGGGAATACAATAAAAGGAGACTGGTTACAAATGTAATTATGTAATTTATTGTGGATTTACTTAAACAACAGTACTCAATTACTGGGGGACAGGAACATGGACATTACCACCTAAGTCAAAAAAGCATAACTATCAAAATAATAATGCAAAATTCATTGCCTGGTGAGGGTGATGAAGCCTAACATACTTTATAAAACTATTAGTAGAGGCAAGACCATTTAGAGCAGATAATTTATTGATCACAACTAAGATAAAACCCAAATCCATTTTAATATAATTATATCCCCACAAACAGACTTATTTAAAAGAAAAATTGGCCTCAGCAGTATTTTAGGTCTACAGCTGGTTGACAAAGTCTTCTCCAGAGTTAATGATCTGTTTCATTCCGTTCAGGATCAGTGTATCCATCTCATCATTTGTTTCAAACTTGGAGGCGTAGTTCTTCACAGGAATGATGCAGTTTGGTGGAAAGCCCAGGTCCACACTAATCTTGTCCACCTAATTTAGAAAACATTCACATTTAAGAAATGCCGGTCAATGCTTATTTTTGTGTTTCAATTTTAAAATCTTTCCAATTAAATAACAACATTCTACCAACTCATGAAATAGAAACCTACCATTTCCTTTATATACTTGCTCTTATACACGTTCTTTACAAATCAAATCAAGCAAATCATATTATTATATATATATATATATATATATATATATATATATATATATATTATTCTTAAGGAATATGTGTCATTCTAATTAACTCAGATTGTTTAATTGTTTTATTGCTCAATTCCAAGCTTAACATTTATCCGAATTGATAATATTCAAAGAATTGTACCTCCACTGTATTGACTTACCCCATCTCTTTGCTAACATGTAATGTTGCTAATACAATACATGTTAGCAACGATTTTTTATAAAAGCATTGCTTTTATAAAAAATTTAAAATCATAAAGAGACAAATGTTTGATCAACCATTACCAACCTCCAGCACAATGTCATTAACAGACACAGACAATTATTAAAGGTTGATAAAACTGGAAGAAAAGATGTATAATTTTCTAGCACTGAATCTGCATGCTAATTACATCTTTCAGTAGAATATTTAATAACACCATGAGAATAATGACACTACACTACATTGACATTTGAGATGGAAATAGTTGGTAGACACTATAGAAATCCTTTACCTTTGTGTCTGTGGCTCTGCAGAGTGCCGCTTCAATAAATGGTGCCAAGAAGAAGCCCATTAAATAGGATTTACACTTTTACTTTCAGATTCAGTCATCAATGGAACGTACAGTCATAAAAGAGAATAATTCACCAACTTGATTACAAAACCTGCCACAGCCTAGATAATCAGAGAGCAAAGTCAGCAAACTCATCTGAAACATTCAGAGAAATGTGTAATAGATCAATCAGTTACCATTGTAATGGTAAAATATGTTATAACATAATCTTATGCCAAAAGATTGATTATTGTCTGTAATGAAGCAATGTGAGAAGAAAAGGGAGACCCAAAAGTTGCCTTTTGCAGCTATGTGAAGGAGGATAGTCAAACTGGCCTTCACCCGAATGCTCGAACAAAGGAACCCTGTTACTCCCATCTTTGCCTTGATTCTTTTCCTGCTTGATTTGTAACTTTTCATTTGTGTTATCTCACAGGTGGTTTAGAGTTTCAGGCTTTAGTAGCTCTCGTGTCTGCATACCACTAGAAATGACCTTCATGTGTGTGTATAAGAACTCAGCATTTTCACTGCTCGGAGACGCCATCTCCACAGAGCACCGTGATACGTGCCTGTGTAGTTGACCTCCTGCTTGCAAGCAATAAATGGACTTTCTGCAACTTTGATCATTCATCAAGACTCCGTTTTATTAGACAAATCATTCTCTTCTACCGAGCTTATTGAAATATTCCACAACAATTTGGCGTCACGAACAGGATTCACTGACTGTCCGTCAGGCTCCGGGGGACCGTCCGGAGAAAAGGCCTTTTCCAGGATCACCAGCTGATGATCCTGCCTCATACCTCCTTAGACAAGAGAGAAAGGACGGGCGGAAACCGAAGGAGTCCTGATTGACGTCACGTGTATCCAGCGAAAAAGAATTAATTTCTACAGACTCGGGTAAGAAGTTGAAATTCCAATTATAAAGTAACAGTAAGAGTTGAACATAGCGGACACGGATGACTGATCAAGTGGTTGTTGTAGTCTGGGGAATATAGGCCTACATTTATTTTTTAACATTTGGGTGTTTTTGTTTTTATTATTTTTATTTTTATTTCATTTTGAGTACATGATTCCGGGATATTTCTGATGCATTATTTTATGCGAAGGTAGATAGGACTGTGTACGATGGCGATTTCACTCGGAACAAATTCTCCGAGATCGTAACACTCGCTAGACTACAAGTAGAAGAAGTAGGACTGTGCACGATAGAGATTTCACTCGGAACAAATTCTCCGAGATCGTAACACTCGCTATTGACTACCCGGGTAAAACAAGACCGTTGTTATAGACAACCAAACGTGAATTCTACCTGTAGAATAAGACCGTGGCTGTAGCACACGTGAGTTTTATGCTGAAGCAGGTAAAACGATATCACTGGTATTGACAACCATACGTGAGTTCTACTGAATTACCTTTAGAACAAGACCGTGGCAATATCGTAGCGTGAGTTTTACGCTGGAAACAGGCAGAACGATATCACTGGTATTGACAACCAAACGTGAGTTTTACTGAATTACCTTTAGAACAAGATCGTGGCAATATCGTAGCGTGAGTTTTGACTGGGGTTTTTGCAAAAGTTTTTCCTTGTATAAAGAAACTAAGCCTTACGGTGACGACTGTATTGTAATAAGTAAACCGGTAGGGTCCACACCAGCAAAAGATGGGTGGCCAGTCCGCAAAACACACGAAACCGTGGGGTCCGATTGTGGCAATGATGCAGCAGAAATACGGGAAAACATGTACAGAGTGTCTCCCATACTGGACAAAGGAGTTTGGGTTTCCAGAAAACGGCTCGTTGAGTGCCGCTAAACTTAAAATGTTAAGAGGGGATTTGGAAGCAAGGTTGAAAGAATTGAAAAGTGGTAAAAAAATCAAAGTGAAAGACTTAGAAATAATAGAGAAAAACCAGACATGTCTGGCACAATGGGAAATGGAATGTGAATGTAGGGAGAGAAAACAAATGATGAAGAAAATGACGTGTTTAAAAACTGAAAAACCTGACATAGAAACACAGAATAATCCATGTGTGTCTTCTCCATTGTATCCATCCCTGACAGGGGCAGGCGGTCTTCTCCTGAACACGTGTTATCAAATTCCTGCACCACCTCCAGTCCAACAACAATCATCACCACCACCGTACAACCCCAATCCAACGGTTGGCAGACCTGTAACACGCAGTCAAACCCGGCTGGGAGACCAGGGAGGTGCAGACGTCAAATCATGCTCACCCCTCAACCCATTCAAAGCTGACCCCACAGCCCAGTCCACCCCGGACTCTGCATGGTCAATCCACGACCCATCCTCCTGGAGGGGCACAGCCGGAAGAATTGTGGATTTTCTTAGTCCTAACACCACCATGGACAGTAAACTGGATGGGTCTAATATTCAAGCCCCCATGATTCAAGTTCTACGGCCACAGGATGGACTACCTGGGCTCGTATTCAGGCCCTGGACCTCCGCGGACATTCAACAAGCTGCCTCCCATCTGCCCAACATAAAAAATGGCGTGGCTTTTGGAAAAGAGTTCCTGACGTTTTGCAAAGAATTCATGCCCACCGGAGCTGAGGTCCACCGCCTGCTGGTCAAACATGTGGGCCCAAGTGACTTCAGCAAAATCAGAGCAGTGGTCACTGGTGCCGGCTGCGACTCCCACCAAGTGCACCGCGACTGGAGCAATGAGGCAAACCTCAACTACAGAACATTCATAACAGCCATCTGTGATGCTGTGGTTGCGGCCTTCCCAGCGGCTGTCAACATGGCACTCATCAACAGCACAAAACAAGGTAAAGCCGAAGATGTGACATTTTACTATCAGCGTCTTGTGGCTGCTTTTCAGATTCACAGCGGCCTCGAGGAGCCCACGGACCTAACCAACATGACCGTGTGGGAAACACATCTCAAGAACGCCTTCATGAACGGGCTTCTGCCCGACGTCAAAACTGCCACAGAACACTCTGTCGTGGGTCTGGAAGATGCAAGGCTCACAGAAGTGGTAAAACATGCACGGCACAATTATAAAATGTATGTGGAAAATCAAATGTGTCAAGACAAACGCAGCAAGCAGACTGGGGAGAGAGCCCAACTCGCGATGCTCCAAGCCGTAAAACAGATGACACTGGGTGCAGAAGGAGGACGAGACACCCACCCATCCGGAAATTCTTATGGGAGGGGCCAACAGAGAGGACGAGGCTGGGGAATGGATCGTGGAAGAAGAGGGCGTTTCCAAGGAGGAGCACCACGAGATATGCAGCCTGACGAATGCTTCCTCTGTGGACAAACAGACCATTGGTACAAAGACTGCCCCTACCGTTCTAACCAGGCACGTCAGCCACGTGGGCGACAGCGCCACCCCGGGACTGACAGAGGTGGTCAACAATTCGGCACTTCAGACTGACGGTGTGTGTGTGAGGGAGATTGCACGTGTGAAGGGATGACGACTGCTGCCTCTCCAAAACAGGAAAGTAGAAGACAACACACACAAACACAATGCTGCAATGATCTGCTTCCTCGCACGCACACCCACATAAACACACACACACAATGCTGCAATGAAGATCTGCTTCCTCGCACGCACACTGCAGAACAACATGCTGTTTTGCTCAGCATCATTTCTCACTTAGAGCAACAGCAACGGAATACATCCACACCACCACCACTCACGTATGCTATGTTTTCATCAGATGCATACAAAGATATGCCAACTACAAAAGTAATTGTGGAAGGGAAAGAATTGACGTTTTTAGTAGACTCCGGGGCTACTCATTCAGTAATTAAAAAAAAACATTTTCCAAATCAAAAAATGAGTGGGCGGTATGTATATTCTCAAGGGGCTTCAGGTTTGACTGTGACAGAAAAATTTACTACACCTATGACGAGTGTACACTCTGACGAGACTGACCTAAAACCTGACATAAAAGTAAAACATTCTTTTTTACTCTCTTCACTTTGTCCCGTAAATCTGATGGGCAGAGACTTGATGTGTACCTATGGTATTTGTTTGACGTCATCTCCAGACGGCCTTAAAGTGGTTAGGCGTAGAGCCGCACTCCAAATGATGCAAAAGGCTCCCTCTAATCCTCTTTTTGTGTATCAGTGGTGGATCCCGATCGATGACGCTCGGAGGCTAAGCCAGGCTGGTGAAGCACGGGTTTCTCCTCATGCAGACCGTATGAACCCTGAACACCTGCATTGCACAACATATGTGTCAGAGGGTCCAGACGACTCTTTTGAAGAGACATTTTTTGAGACCCTCAGTGATGCAATTGCCTGTTCTACTTTGTACTGGTCAACTTGTAAATCTGCTGTGTCTATTTCTCTGTCTTCCACGCAGAAAGAGCTGTTTCAAGTTCCCGGCTCCTATCCCCATGTCTCACTGTCTAAAGGACGCCTTGACCAATGGAGGGATTTGGGACCATTTGTGGCTCAGTGTGAATCTCTCACTGACTGGGAGGAGACAATCGATCCGCTTGTTCTGCGCTCCGCATCTACAGGGTTTCACAGAACTCACTGTGTACTTCTCACACCAGCTTGTCGATCTGTCTATGTGTTTTATGAGCACAACGACAAAGTTGAAACATTTTTAACAAATCCCACATCGATTTCTCCCGCTCTTGCTTCTGTTCCACAGACACTCTGGGCGGCACACAAATATGACGTAGGCTTGATCAACAACTGCCAACCGGTCGTCATCACTCCACGTTCTGACTTCCGCCCCCACAAACACCAGTACCCCCTGCGACAAGAGGCCATTGACGGTATCACACCTGTATTCAATTCGCTCCTGGAGGCAGGAGTGATAGTTCCATGTCCAGACTCACCGGTCAGGACGCCAATATTTCCAGTAAAAAAAATCAGAGATGCTGGCAAGCCTACAGAATGGCGTTTCGTGCAGGACCTAAAAGCAGTAAATGCGGCTGTTCATGCACGGGCACCAAATGTTCCTAATCCTTACACAATCCTAGCTCAGATTCCTCCTGAAGCTAAATGGTTTTCTGTTGTTGACCTGTCAAATGCCTTTTTCAGCGTGCCAGTCGACAAAGACAGTCAATTTTGGTTTGCATTCAACTTCAACGGTAAGCCATACACCTTCACTCGTTTGTGTCAAGGCTATACCGAATCACCCACAATCTACAATGATGCGCTCAGAGAAAGCTTGGAGAGCTTAACGCTCTCTCCCGGCTCTGCACTTCTGCAGTATGTTGACGACTGTTTAATTGCAGCTCCTACTCAGACGCAGTGTCAGACAGACACGCTTAAACTACTCAAACATTTAGCGAAGGAAGGCCACAAGGCCAGCCTTTCTAAATTGCAATTTGTGTCTCAAAATGTGCGTTTCCTAGGTCATGACATATCTGGAGAAGGAAAAACCCTCTCCCCAAAAAGAATTGCCGCGATCGCATCAATACCGAAACCCAACACCAAAAAACAAATGATGTCCTTTTTGGGCATGTGCTCATACTGTCGATCATTTATTCCAAACTACTCACAAATGGAACAACCGTTATCAAACCTAATCCATGGAAAAAATCTTACAGCACACGACAAAATAATCTGGACTGAAGAGGGTCTTGCGGCCTTCACACAAATGAAATGTGCTTTGCAAACTCCTCCGACTCTTGGACTGCCGAATCCGAATAAGCCATTTACTCAGACAGTAGATGAAAGACAGGGCTGCATGACTTCTGTGCTGCTACAACCACATGGTGATAAACTCCGCCCGGTTGCGTATTTCTCCGCAAAACTCGACCCTGTCGCTGCAGGACTGCCACAATGTTTGCGCGCTGTGGCCGCGGCTGAAAGAGCGCTCACTGCCTCACGTGACATAGTGGGTTACGCACCACTCACTCTGCTCGTTCCGCACGCGGTTTCTTTGATTCTCCTCGAACAGAAATCCTCTCACCTTTCTGCGGCTCGCTATTTACGGTACCACACATGTCTCCTCGACATGCCGAATGTCACAATAAAACGTTGTACTAACCTTAACCCTGCATCCTTACTTCCTATTCCTGGGGATGGGGAGGACCACAACTGTTTGGCTGAGCTCCAAGCTCAGTGCACTCCTCGTCCTGACCTAGTGGACACTCCACTAACTAACAGCGACATGGTAATGTATGTGGATGGATCCGCCTCTCGCGATCCTCAGTCTGGTGAAAATTGTGTTGGTTTTGCTGTTGTTTCTGACTCTGGTGTGCTGTGTTCAGGTCCTCTGCCATGTCACCTCTCAGCCCAGGCAGCTGAGCTCATCGCTCTGACCGAAGCCTGTAAACTGGCTAAGGGTAAAACAGTCACAGTTCACACTGACTCTCGCTATGCGTTTGGTGTAGTACATGATTTTGGGGCACTGTGGAGACACAGGAATTTCCTTAAATCGGACGGTAAGCCCATCCTACATCACACTCTCATTGCTGAACTGTTGGAATCCATCTTGCTACCCACAGCTATTGCTGTCTGTAAATGTGCAGCCCACACGTCTAATACAGATGATGTATCACGGGGAAATGCTCGAGCAGACTCGGCTGCAAAAGCTGCTGCTCTGCGCTCGCTCCCAGCTTCCTCTGTTTTCATGTGCTCCTAGGTGTCAGTTCCCTCCTCTCTTACAGCGATGCAGTCCCTCTCCACCCCTGATGAAAGACGGCTTTGGTCCATATCTGGCTGTATTTACACCAACGGCCTCTGGACTGGACCCGAGGGCAAGCCGTGTTTACCTAAACATTATTTTGCCCATTATGCTAAGTTGACTCATGGGTTAGACCATGTGTCAAAAGGTGGAATGTTACGTGCACTTAATGAGACGTGGTTTACAAAAGGGTTCACAGCATATGCACAAAAATTTTGTTCTGCATGTGTCACCTGTTCTACTCACAATGTAGGCAGGCCCGTGGGCGTGTCCAGCCAGGCTGCACACCCACCACCAACCCGCCCTTTTGAGCACATTATGATGGATTTTGTGGAGTTATCTCCATCTGAAGGTAAGAAACACTGTCTGGTGATGGTAGACATGTTTTCCAAGTGGGTTGAGGTTTTTCCATCAAGCAAACAAACCGCTGCAACAGTGGCCAAGGCCCTGATTTCTGAAATCATTCCTCGATGGGGTATTCCGGCTAAAATATCAAGCGACAATGGTTCTCATTTTGTCAACGAGGCCATTACAGAATTAAGTGCATACCTAGGTATTGATTTAAAAACACACTGCGCATACCATCCAGCCAGTGGAGGGGCTGTGGAACGAGAAAATGGCACACTCAAAACCAAATTGGCAAAGTGCTGTGCAGACACAGGTCTGCCCTGGACAAAAGCCCTGCCTCTAGTGTTGATGTACATGCGTATGAGAAAACGAACACGAAGCAACCTGAGTCCCTTCGAGATATTGTTTGGTTTTCCTCCTCACGTAGGAACCGAGGCACCGACGGCACCACTCCCTTCAACCGCGCTATGTGAACATGAAATGTTAACATATTGTGCACAACTCTCTTCTGCTCTGTCTAACATACGACAACAGGTTGCAGCCGCCCTCCCGAAACCAGCTGAAGGACCACTCCACAAACTGAAACCTGGTGACTTTGTGGTGGTGAAAGACTTCAGAAGAAAGAACTGGAAAGCACGACGCTGGCAGGGACCGTTCCAGATTCTCCTTGTCACCCAAACAGCTGTCAAAGTAGCTGAAAGGGCAACTTGGATCCACGCATCCCATTGCAAGAAGGTTCCAGATCCAGTACCAGCAGTGGGCTCAAGCGACCCTACCCCCACAACAAGTGTCAATCAACCGACACCACCGTTGCAGTGACCACGGACGGGTTCACAACGGGCAGTTGACCGACAGACACACAGTGCATTGTGATCTGTGTTGACTGTCTACAACGCGGATGCCTCACAAGAAAGAAGGTTGGCAGACTCCACATACCAACGTGCACCTACGGACCAACACAAGAAGAAGAACACGACCAGGACCCCTCCACATAGACACAGTAGTCGTTTGTGTCATTACGGTTTCATTCATATTATTGCTTGCTTCAGTTTCATTGTATCTTAGCATCTTTTTGTGATTTGTAATCAGCTATCTAAAGAGTGGTTCTCCCTTATCATGGAACGGCAACGGCCATGGAGCCCCCTTAGACGACTGGGGGGAACTCGTGTAACCATGTGTTTATTTGCAAGTGTCACTTTGTTTGTGTTAATTCCATATTCTGGACATGACTCTGACAATGACCCCAACAGTGACTCTGACTCCCTGGTCGACCTCAACACTTACGACCTCGATACATACGCATAGTGACATTTTTATATTCTCATGTTTCTGTGTTCATTCCTTTTGTTTCATATTTGCTTGCTAAACGACCTGAGACTTGGTCTCACAAAAACATATTTTTGCAATATTATGTGTGATTAAAGAATAATCAAAAGAGTGGAATGTAATGGTAAAATATGTTATAACATAATCTTATGCCAAAAGATTGATTATTGTCTGTAATGAAGCAATGTGAGAAGAAAAGGGAGACCCAAAAGTTGCCTTTTGCAGCTATGTGAAGGAGGATAGTCAAACTGGCCTTCACCCGAATGCTCGAACAAAGGAACCCTGTTACTCCCATCTTTGCCTTGATTCTTTTCCTGCTTGATTTGTAACTTTTCATTTGTGTTATCTCACAGGTGGTTTAGAGTTTCAGGCTTTAGTAGCTCTCGTGTCTGCATACCACTAGAAATGACCTTCATGTGTGTGTATAAGAACTCAGCATTTTCACTGCTCGGAGACGCCATCTCCACAGAGCACCGTGATACGTGCCTGTGTAGTTGACCTCCTGCTTGCAAGCAATAAATGGACTTTCTGCAACTTTGATCATTCATCAAGACTCCGTTTTATTAGACAAATCATTCTCTTCTACCGAGCTTATTGAAATATTCCACAACACCATGCAATGAAGGAAATAGTTACATTTGAAAAATGACATAAAATGAAAATCATTACAAAAAGGACACACAGGTGAGGAACAATTTGTTCATAGCATATATTATTGAAATCCATAATACAGCAAAGGGAACAATATGATTGTCTCATCATGTCTAATTTAATCTTCATTTTCTGTAATATACGGCATTGTAAATTACAACAAAACTGATGGATTATTCTGCTTGTTAATTGCTTACTATGTCTAATCAACTCTATTTTGAGTTTGAGTAAAGGAAATACTTTGGGGAAAGTTTGATGAACCTGAAAGGGAAACCAACTTGTTTAACCACCAGACAAAATAAGTGACTTACTAACTACAGCTGAAAAAAGTTTGTTGTAAATGAATTACAGATAACACAGTACAACGCATATATCAAAAGCATGGTAATGTCACAAATTGACAGTGGAGATGTCAGGATAAGTGCATTTTGCATTATAATAATAAGCATGTGTAGAGCAAGAGAGCCTACAAACGTGTGGGCTGTGTGCGTGATCACTGTCTGCTGGCAGTGGGGACACACAGTTTGTCCTGGAACGTCATGTAGTGCTGGTGTTACAACCAAGTGAGTCACTGTGGACGAGAAACGCACAACACATAAAGTTCAGGGTATATCTTAATATTCTTGGGTCTCTATTTTCACTTTAAAGCTTGTACAAAGAAAATGAGGACAGTTCCCTGTTCCTCACTGAGACTCAACGCCAGGAAAAGCGTGCTGTCCCCAGTGCAGAGGACCACCTTCCTGGGCGTTGTTTGGGATTCGACCACGATGCGGGGACATCTGTCTCCCGCTTGAGTAGTTTCGATCCTCTCTGCAGTCAAGCAGGCTAAGCTAGGCCAGCCACTCACTGTGAAACAGTTTCAGAGACTGTTAGGTCTCCTGGCCACGGCATCCAACGTGATCCCTTGCGGCCTGTTACACATGAGACCGTTGCAGTGGTGGCTCAGGGCCAAGGGGTTCTCCCCGAGGGGAAACCACCGCTGTCTGATTAAGGTCACTCGGCGTTGACTGCGAGCGCTGGCCATATGGTACCTAAACCAGGGGGCAAACGCCCTGTCGAGACAGGGGCCGAGGCCCGGGGACTGGAGCCTCCACCCCGAGGTGGTGGAGCTCCTGTGGAGAGGCGGTCTTACCGAGGTAGACCTGTTTGCCTTCAGAGAGGACTCACTGTCCTCTGTGGTTCTCTGTGGGAGATGCAGTGCAGGTGCAGGCATGGCCCAGTTCATGTCTGTACGCCTTTTCCCCGGTTGCTCTGCTCCCAGGGGTCTGGAGAGGGTCCGTCAGGACGGCGTCAGTCTACTGTTAGTAGCCCCGTTCTAGCCGGTCCGAGTATGGTTCGCGAACCTTATGTCGCTCCTCGCAGGTCCTCCGTTGGAGATTCCCATCAGGGCGGACCTGCTGTCTCAAGCGTTGGGGTCCATCGTTCACCCCCGCCCCGAGCTATGGACACTATGGGCGTGGCCCTTGAGGGGACCCGCCTCTTAGGATCCGGTCTCTCGACCGAAGTCGTGGAGACCATCCTCCACTCCAGAGCCCCCGCTACAAGGAAGGCATATGCCGGTAGATGGAGGCTTTTTGCCACTTGGTGTGGGGAACGACAGCTGGACCCAGTTAACTGCCCAGTCGGTTCAGTACTGGAGTTCCTGCAGGAACGTTCTTCCACAGGTTTATCCCCGTCTACTATCACAGTATATGTGGCGGCCCTGTCGGCAGCCCATGCCCCACTAGACGGCGTTCTCTGGGGAGACACCCACTGGTATCCCGCTTCCTTCGTGGTACCCTGAGGCTGAGGCCAGCAGCCAGCACTAGAGTTCCGTCCTGGGACCTTTGGCTGTCCGGGCCCATTCTACTAGGGGTATGGCGGCTTCTAAAGCCCTTTTGTCGGGAAAAGTATCGCTGCACAACGTTTGCATGGCGGAAGGCTGGTCCTCTCCCCACACGTTCGTGAGGTTTTACCGCCTAGACCTTAACTCTACACCTGGAGCACAGGTGCTCTCGTCTGAGTGTGCGCACTAACTTCACACCACGGTCACTTGCTCATATGGCGGAGTGGGTATTGGGTTCCCACAGCGTTTTTACGCAGCTCGAGTTCCCTGAGAGGGAACAGATACATCATATACATCATACAACATCATATACATCATATACATCATACAACAGATACATCATTTCAATGCGTAAGTATGGTAACCGGAGGGTTACCATACTTACGCATTGAAATGATGTATCTGAATGTTTTTCAACGTTAAAATACTGCAAAAAACTCAACCGCAAATAATTCAATGTTCTAATATTCAACTGCAAAAAATTCAACGGCACCGCCAATTGCTCCAGTGCCTGGGCCTGCCTTCCCACCTAGGCCTGGAGCACCCCCATGAACTGCCGGTTCGCCTCCGCTTGTTCGCGTTGGATCCCCGCCAGCTCACCAATCATCTGCGCCAGCGCGAGCGCTGGTTGGGTGGGCATACCCTGCTGCCCCTCGTCCGTCATCCTCCGCCTAGTTGGGCGCCACTGTACGGTGTGGGTTATTCTGGCTCCGGACGAAGGAACGTGACCACAGGGTGACGAGTTCAGAAATGTGTTTTTATTGCTCTCGTGACAGTACAACGTGCCGGCGTTCCACTCGCTCGTTCGTGCACCACCTCCTCGCTCGCCTCACTGTTCAAATAGGGACGTGAGGACAAACACACACGTCAATTACTGTCAGCTGATTGCAAGGTGTTCTCACCTGGCACTGTTCCCTGAGCCACTCCCCCTCTCTCCCACACCTGCAGCCATGCTGAAACCGTGCCCGCCACCACAGTGTGATATAGTTAAATATGTGTGATATAGTTTAATATATATATAATATATATATACATATTAAACAAATAAATGCACACACACCCTTTAAGTAGAATCCCAGTTTGGAAGCATTATCACTTATTTTGATCTCAGTAGCTGTATAACTCCTAGCTGTGTTTGGGTGCCTCTAACACTTGGTATTGGAGGACTACAGCAGCGTTGGGTGGATGCTACCATGACTAATCAATTTGAACCAACAGAATTCTCAAAAGGACGATGAGAATTGGGGAAAACTGCAGCATGCTGGGAGATCATCTTAATCTCCTGACCGATGATATCAAAGCTTCAATGGACTTTTTGAATAAAATTTTGACACCGGATTATGAAACAATGATTTAAAGTGAAGGAATTGTGATAAAATGATAAATAGTTATTTTCTGTACTAATATACTTAGTATTAACAGGAAACAAAGTTGGCAAAGCCCTTGTTTGTGTCAACACGGATTTACTCATGTTATTGCTTGCTTCAGTTTTATTTGATTGAAGAATCTATTTGTGATTTTGTAGTCATCTACCTAAACAGTGGTTCTCTCGTATCATGGAGCAACAACGCCCATGGAACCCCCCCAGGAGGCTTGGGGGAACTCGTTTCGACATTTTTTTATTGCTTGCTTGCTCACAAAAACATATTTTTTGCAATATTATGTGTGATTCAAGAATAATCAAAGGAGTGGAATGTAATGGTAAAACATGTTATAAGATAGTCTTATGCTAAAAGAGTGATTATTGTCTGTATTAAAGTAATGTGAGAAGAAAAGGGAGATTCAAAAGTTGTCTTTTGCAGCTGTGTGAAGAAGGACAGTCAAACAGGCTTTCACACGAATGCTCGAACAAAGGAACTCTGTTACCCCCATCTTAACCTTGGTTCATTTCTTACTTGATTTGTAAGTTTTCATATCTGCTATCTCACAGGTGGTTTAGAGTTTAGGATTCGGCGCCTCTCTTGGCCACCTGCCACTAGTGTTGGGTTCTGAAGGCCGAAGGGGAGACCACCTTGCCTTTGTTCTCATCCATACAGTGAATCAAAGAGTCGACTAGCTCAGGTTTTAAAAATAAAAAAGTATTTAATAACTAAACAAAGAGTAAGGCCTACAATTACAAAGTGAAATACAATGTGAATAGTAATATATTTCGCGAAATCGAGAATTCTCCGACCAAGTCAAAGGTGACTTATCAGAACAGCTGCAGAAAATTCTAACTGTCCTCTTCCCGGTTCAAAGATTCGAAAGCTCTCGGGGGGGTTGTCTTTTGGGTGTATCCGAATGTCATTGGCTCCTTCTTCAATGTATCTCCTCCTGGTCCAGCCTTTTCACATCCAGGTGTGAACTGCCACGTGTGAATCTGAAAGCCCTCTCTGTGTCATCTTTCCCTCACATTCCAATGCATTCTCTGTAGAAACATTTTGGCTTTATGCCTCAATGAGTGAATATAACATAATATACATAGTTTGTCTTCATCTTATATTAAGTACACTTCAATTACAACACAACATATAAGATCACAGTACTTAATGGTTTATCACAGTTTATCTGGTGCAATACTTTGCCTCATTTGGCTGTCTTGCACCCAATTGCTTATCTGACAGGAGAAAAAAAAAAACCAACAAGAACCCTCTTTTGGGGAAAGATGGGAGAAATCCATAAAGGACAGCAATTAGCTTCCGTCCCCAGGTTTTAACATTACATCATGACAGGATGTTAATGTGTACAGTATTTATATGATTTCCATGACTATAAATTGTTATTGTCTATAATGCATTCACTTCATTTAACATACAAATGTAATATCAACTATCTAACATCACACAAACTACAATTCTACACTAAACATTGCTACATGTAAAATACTTCACACCGCTAGGGGTGCACTTCTTCTTTAATTCCTAACACTAGAAATGACCTGTGAGATGTTTGTGTATAAGAACTCAGCATTTTCACTTCTCGAAGACGCCATCTCCACAGAGCACCATGATACGTGCCTGTGTATTTGACCTCCTGCTTGCAAGCAAAGAATGGATTTTTGCAACTTTGATTATTCATCAAGACTCTGTTTTATTAGATGAACCTAGAAACAAATCATTCTCTTCTCCCGAACTTTAATTGAAATTTTCCACAACAATCTACAGCTGGTTGACAAAGTTTTCTCCAGAGTCAATGATCTGTTTCAGTGCGCACAGGATCAGTGAATCAATGTCATGATTTGTATCAATCTCTGAGGCGTAGTTCTTCACAGGAAAGATGCAGTTTAGTGGAAAGCCCAGATCCTTACTGATTTTGTCCACCTAATATGGAAAATGTTCACGTTTAAGAAATGCCGCTAGAAGCGTGTTTTTGTGTTTTTAAATCTTTCCAATTTAAAAACAACGTACAACCGACTCATAAAGTAGAAACCTACCATTTCCTTTATGTACTTGCTCTTATACACATTCTTTACATCGGATTGGACCTCTTTACAAGCTTCATCAATTTTGGTGAGAACAACCAGCTGAGGAATCCCTGCCAATACAAAGAGGAATACAACTCAATCAAATTCATGTTTAACAGGTAATTTGATTTAATCTGTGAACCACAAAAACTAATCCTTACCCAAGTCTCTAGCTGCAGTTCTGACCCGCCTCATCTTTCTTTTAGATTCATCATCCAGTATTGATGATGAGCTGCCATCGATGACACAAACCAGAACATGAGCTTTGTCCTCCAGGGTGGGGCTCTTGTTGTAGTATTGATCATCCTCTGATATTTCACAGTAAGGATTGAACTGTAAAAACAATGTAAATCAAAGAATAACTTTAAAAATAATTTGTTAAACATACTATATACTGTGGTAGACTACAGGGAGAAGTGAGGGGGTGGGTGTTGGAGGGGAGGTATATTTCGACCAGATGGCTCCACCCACGAGCCATGTCAGGGAGTTCCGGCCTAACGAGGCGAGAGGGTAAGCAATTGAGCAATTAGAGAGGGGAAGCATAAGAAGGGCAACAAGGAACCGAACAGGGAGGAAATGGAGAGTGAGAAAAGAGAGAAGTTGGCGCAACCCGTGTATGACCTGGCACAGGAGGACGAGGACGGCGATGACAATGAATAGGAAATTTGAATATGAAGACGAATACGAGGAGCAACAGGGCGTGGAGCTTATCCTTCTACACAGCCAAGTAATCTAAATAAACTGTGTTCAAACTGTACCCCGAGTCCGGCTTGTGTCCTTCAACTGTGACATGGAAGTCCCCACCCCCGGGCTTGCCACAATACTTACATAAATAGAATTAGTGATACAAACAGATAGCAAAGCTGGATGGTTTTACTGAAATGCATCAACAATACTCAATGATGTCAGTAATTAATTGGACTGTACCTTGTATCCATCTTTTATGTGGCCCTTCATGACCAGTTTGATGTCTTCCACACAAACTCCTTGTTGATCAAATTTCTCGAGGCCCATGATGTCAGTGAAGACAAAAGGGTAAAATGTCCCAGGTCCTTCTTTGTTGATTTTGTACGTTTGACGCTGTAAAACAGAAAAGCGCTGATATGATGACATCATTTAAACCTTAAAGTCAATGAGTAACTTTATCTCATGCTCATTAATATTATCTCAAGCTGCTCAAAGTGCTGCTCGCCTAAACTGTGTCCTGCAAATCTTTTTAGATGAGATTCATACTTCTATGGTGAAGGATTTGGAGGAATTTGCATCTGCCTGAGCTCGAAGAGCAATTCTTCCTTGTAAAACAGTGTCGACAGAGTTGATGAAGCTGGACTTCCCAGAACCAGTAGATCCGTATAGCAGAACTCTGAACTGTTTAACTTCTTTGTTATAAGGCTGATAACCCTTCACAAACTGCAGGTCTTCCTTCTTGGGGCTGTTCCTTAAAGAAAGAAAAGGAAAGATTATGTGTCACATCCTTTCACTGTACTTCAACATTATTATCAGTTTTATTTAGTAGCTGCACTGTTGCCAGAGACACCAGGAATTAAACACACCACTCACCCCCAACGTATTTTCCTCCACTCTGCAATCAAAGCTGACAAGTAGAAAGCACATGATGATGTAATATAACCACAACACAAAAAAGAATAATTCATTTGTTTCTTAATTTATCAAAAGTATTTTTGATCTATCTTATAAAATGTTCAAGATTTTAATTACAACTTTGATCTTGTCTTCCAGCTTTTGATTAGTAGGCAAGCAAAGTATTCGTCTGAGTTTAAACAATGTTCTGTAATGTTGTGAGTATCTTACGATCAGGAGCAGGAGCAGCAGCAGGTTTTGACTTTTTTCCACCCATGGCTACAAAAGGACAGTAAGGCAACATTTAAACAAAAAGCATTATTACACATAATTTATTATCAAAAAAAGCGTAAGTTCAAACATGCTTCCACTTATAACATTTAAAATGGACTCAGGTGCCGCACAAGCAAATCATTTATTCTCAATGAATTTGTGTCATTTTAATTCTGATTATTTAATCTCGACGATTCCAAGGTTAAATTTTTATCTGAATGGAAAATATTATTATTATTGTATATAAGAATCGTACCTGCACTGTTTTGCCTGTAAAAAGAAAAGGATTAATCAATGAATCATTATCATTTTGACACATTTTTTAATATTGGCATATTTACAAATTTTTGCAATGGGTTGAACATTAAGGAGCTGAAATGATGACAGGTCAAGACTCACCTCCTCTCTTTGCTGTAAAAGGAGAAAGAAACATGCAAATTTAAATATGTTTTTTCTGGAGGATGAATGTTTCTAATGCCTAAATAGAAATAGTAACTTCAAGTACAGACTCTTACAGATAAAGATGCAAATGAAATACTGTAATTATATTTATTTTGGAGAGACTATGCAAACTAGAAAATGAAACTGCTTAACGCAAGTGAAAGTGTAGCTACTTAGAGTAGTAGGAAGTATGCATAAGACGATCACAGGAAACAACCTGAAAAACCTTCAAGACGACGTTCCCAAATTAGAGCAAAATAGTACTGCTTTAAAGTTATGTCCAAGCATACGAAATTAAAATGAATGTCAATACTATTTTAGAGAAGTCAAAGGTTTTACATTTAATTTAATTTAATTAACTTATTCCACCCCCTGTACATATTTCACTTTCACTTTAATCAAATTGGCTTTTCTATTATATTGTGTATATATTGTGCATTTTTCGTGCCTTCATTGTAATTACTGTTTTGCTACTGCTACACATATTTCCCACTGGTGATTGATAAAGCATACATTCACTCATCTATATCTATCTATGTCTATATCTTCGGTCGTCTTTACGGTAGTGGCTTAAAGCACAGACCAATTGCATTCGAGTTAAACCATCCCACGTGATACTACCCGACCAATCGAGTCTTTGCATTCCAGACCGGACGACGATATTGTCTCAATAGTGCGGACAGACGAGAGAGTTAGCGGCAAATTAGAAAGACGGTAGGAAGAAAATAAAGATATTGGGATTCACAATCCCGCCGAGTTGGTTGATGAGAAGAATCGGACACGTAAATCAATCAAAGTTAAAAAAGTTAACATTTATTTAAAAGAGACAAAGATACATGAGAAATTTGCGCAGATGCAGCAGGAGACCGTCGGAAAGTGTGTCCGCTGTCAGAATGTGACCTCTTTTATATTCTCGCCCCCCACCTCAGTCCCCATGCAACTGTTTCTAAGAAAGTAAAAAAAGAAAAAGGCATAGCAACAATGTTTCTACCTTATATGGCCAAATAAGGTAGAAACATGGAATGGCAGTTGCACAGGATGTCTGTGGTTTTGTTTCGGGGTGCTGTGAAGGTCAACAGTTTTTAGTTCTCATACTGCTTTATATGTTCTTTACAGCACAGCGTTATTTCCTGCATCATAACAGCATTTGTTTTACAAGAAAACAAATACAAATAAAAGGAAAAATTAAAAGTGACATACAACTTACAATATCGACGATTGAGAAAAAGACGAGTGAGACGGAGCAAAAAAGAGAAAGAGACCGGTGAGAAAACAAATTGACAGCGAAAGTAGAGCATTTAATCCATAATGGACGGACTGGTTTCTGTTCACCCACTGCAGCACTCAACCAGTGTTTCATATGCTCAGAACCCGTCGAAACGCCATCATGAGGTTCAATGAGCTCCTCCACATAAGGAGGAGAATGACCATGATGCATTCAGGTACAGGTTTAACATCTCAAATCTCCCGCTTACCAAAAAAGAGAGTGGATATATAACGTTATATTCTATTAAACTGTTCGATTGTTAAAATGTGTTTAGATTCATTATTCAGAATTAGCTGAGACTGTCAAATCCAAATGTGAAGCAGAAAAGGGGAAATTCAAGCTTGTCTTCCCGGTATTTTATTTTTTCTGAAATGAAGCACTTTATTTGAACATGCAGATATTTTCACATTTTATTAATTTTTTTTTAAAATGCAGCCCTACTTTTATTTGGTTAATTGAGACAACATTACTTATATTTTTACAGTCACACATATATGTTCAGTTCTGTGAAAGGAGTTTTAGAATTTTAGTCAATTCATTTGTTAGTCGTGTATTGATTACATGCAGATGTTGATACAACTCTATTCCTCTATTTAATCACACCAAGTAGTCGCATTATGATCTTCCGGACCTTTCTTTCTAAACATTTTCTCTTACTGGACCTCGTCACATTTTATTTGAAGACCCCTGCACTACAATGGCATCTGTCATCCAAATATTAGTTAGGAGTAACAGAAATCCTTTACCTTTGTATCTGTGGCTCTGCAGAGTGCTGCTTCAGTGAAGGTGGCAAGTAGAGCCCTGTTATATGAGGATATATATGAGGATGTATGCTTTCACTTTCAGATACAGACAATCATGTGACTTATTATAAAAGGAGAAGAATAGGATGAGAATAATGTCTCATTTGATGTTGATTTTTCGTAACTGTTTATGACAACCAAACTGATGAATTTCATAAGAAACAGTTCTAAAACGGAAATAAAATCTGCTGGAATTAAATAAAGAAGTCCCACTAACAATTTACATTGGGATCAAACAATTTAATAGTTTATTGAAACTTCATATATCTTGGATTAATTACTCATATCAATATTTTTGCAAATCAAGATTCCCCCTAATTATGATTGTTCTTTTTTTTACAATAGACTGATTATTTAAAGATTAAAAGAAAAAGCATGAGCTGTAATAAAGCCAAATGTGATATAATGCTGATATAGTTATAGTATTTTGTAGGATATAACAAACCTGTCTCCTAAAATGTTACGTTCACATACAAATGTGGTATCAGTTTGATACTTGTGGTCACCTTGTGAATTTAAACAATCATAAATCATGGTTTGGAGTAAAGTAAGTTTGTAATGTACTTTAATTTATGTACGTGATTTCACATCAAGAACATTTGAACTGATTTCATAACAATTACCCAAATACCACTGCACAATTATGTAATAATAAGCATTCAAAGCAGTGTTGTGTCATGCTGTGAGGTTCGTCTCAGCAGCTTAAAGGTCTACTGCTTGTTGACAAAGTCTTCTCGAAAGCAAATCATCTGTTTCACTGCACTCATGATCAGCACATTCATGTCTGCATTGGTGTGGATTTCTGAGTGGAAGTTCTTCACGAGAAAGATGCAGTTTAGAGAAAGGCCCATGCCACAACCAAGGCTTTTAGGTAACAATTAAGCATGATTGTCTACAGGCGCTATGGTGTGCACTGCCGCACCTTCGGCTGGTGCCCTCAGGACTCTATACGACCCAGGCTCATATAGGTCCTGGATTTTATGACGACCTTGTGTACTGAGGTTCTGCAACCACGCCAACTGGCCTAATTTCAGAGGGTGGTCTTGAACATGCCGGTCATAATTTCTCTCACGACGCACCCCTTAACCTTTCCCCGGCTCCCTCAAAAGCTATTCGTAAGCGGGTCTGATGTTCCTGGATCAATTCATGGGTACTGCCACCAAGAGGATCCTGTACCTAGCAGGAAATCAACTGGAAGCCTGGGATCTTGCCCAAACATCAAAAGAAAGGGGGACTTCCCAGTGGCCTGATGAGGGGTGGTGTTATAGGAATACAGCACCTGTGGCAGGCAGGAACTCCAGTCCCACTTCCGAGACGCCGGAAAGGTGCGCAACAAGTTTAAAGAGTTAAAGCCCCGTTATTATTGGACATGGCTACAATCCGAAGCCGAAAGTGTCTTGGGTGCTCGCTCCTTTAGCTTGACGCACGCTCCTGATCTTGAATCTAGAATCGATTGCTCTTCCTTAGTGTCCCGGATGTTGGTGTGTCAAGGTTGACATTTTTTGGGTTGAATATTGTAGCCTCCATTTCTGTTGCGGCCTGTTCCTCACTTCCATTTTATAGGTAAAAACTAATGCAACACTTTTTCTAATATGTTTTACTGTTGTTATTGAAGACTTTCCAGTTTGAAATTTCATTCAGTTTTGATGATAAAATATACTTACTGCAGCGTTTCATCCGATACACGAACCGTTGGACATTGAGGACATTACACGGCTGGGATGCAGGAGACACGATACTTGGATGTCTTCCCCCCTTTTTCCTTCGCTTGTCTCATGTTTCCTTTACGGGCTTTGTATAAGCTTGTATTTTCTCATTTCCCTCGAGCGCCAAAATTGCAGTCAGGTGACCGGAAAAAACACATTTTATTGGACTATAGTGAAGCAGTGTGGAACCATAATATGTATTGAAGCAGTGTGGCTCTATAATATGTATCAATGATATACCAATGTAACGTAGATACAATTAAAATGGAGAAAACTAAAAATGTTTTAATCGCCGTTGCTCTGTAATTCTAACATTACTTATTATACTTGAGGGCAAACATCACAAAAGCTGAGTTTTTGACCAGCTCACGTGATGATGTCATATGACGCAAACAACATAAGATTCGTTGATGTTTTTGTTTTGCAATATGGCAAAACTTTAGGAAGAGATTCTTTTTAAGATTTCATACGAAATTATTAGTTTTTCACATTTGGTCATGGATAAAAATACAGATTAATTTTGTGAGTTTATTTTTAACAATTCACCTTTACCACCTAAATCCAAAAGGCATAACTATCAAAATAACAATGCAAAAACTCAAATGCGTGGTGAGGGTGATACAACCTAACATACTTTATTAAACTGATAGTAGAGGCAAGAGAAGAGCAGATAAGATATAGATAAGATAAGATCACAACTAAAATAAGATCCAAGTCGGTTTTAATGTAATTATATCCCCACAGACAGACTATTTCAAAAGCAAAATTGGCCTCAGCAGTATTTTAGGTCTACAGCTGGTTGACAAAGTCTTCTCCAGAGTTAATGATCTGTTTCATTGCGCTCAGGATCAGTGAATCGATGTCATCATTTGTTTCATTCTCTGAGGCGTAGTTCTTCACAGGAAAGATGCAGTTTAGTGGAAAGCCCAGGTCCACACTAATCTTTTCGATCTAATATGAAAAACATTCACATTCAAGAAATGCTAGTCAATGCTTATTTTTGTGGTTCAATTTTAAAATGTTTCCAAATTTGAATAACAACATTCTACCAACTCATGAAATAGAAACATACCATCTTCTTTATGTAATTGCTCTTGTACACGTTCTTTACGTCGGATTGGACCTCTTTACAAGCTACATCAATTTTGGTGAGAACAACCAGCTGAGGAATCCCTGCCAATACAAAGAGGAATACAACTCAATCAAATTCATGTTTAACAGGTAATTTGATTTAATCTGTGAACCACAAAAATTAAATCCTTACCCAAGTCTCTAGCTGCAAGTCTGACCTGCCTCATCTTTCTTATAGATTCATCATCCAGTATTGATGATGAGCTGGCATCGATGATACAAACCAGAACCTGAACTTTTTCCTCCAGGATGGGGTTCTTGTTGTAGTATTGATCATCCTCTGATATTTCAGAGCACGGATTGAACTGTAGAAACAATGTAAATCACATAATAACTTGTCCAAATAATTCTTTAAACATACTGTATATTTTACATAAATGTTATTATTGATACAAAACAGAGAGCAAAGTTGGATGGTTTTACTGAAATGCATCAATAATACAATGATGTCAGTAATTATTTATAATGTACCATGTAACCATCTTTTATGTGGCCCTTCATGTCCAGTTTGATGTCATCCACACAAACTCCTCGTTTGTCTGGCCCCTCGATGCCCATGATGTCAGTGAAGACAAAAGGGTAAAATGTCCCAGGTCCTTCTTTGTTGATTTTGTACGTTTGATGCTGTCAAACAGTAAAGCGCAGATATGATGACATCATTTAAACCTTAAAGTCAATGAGTAACTTTATCTCATGCTCATTAATATTATCTCAAGCTGCTCAAAGTGCTGCTCGCCTAAACTGTGTCCTGCAAATCTTTTTAGAAGGGATTCATACTTTTGTGGTGAAGGATTTAGCGGAGACTGCATCCGCCTGAGCTCGAAGAGCAATTCTTCCTTGTAAAACAGTGTCGACAGAGTTGATGAAGCTGGACTTCCCAGAACCAATAGGCCCGTACAGCAGAACTCTGAGCTCTTTGACTTCCTTGTTATAAGGCTGATAATCCTTCACAAACTGCAGGTCCTCTTTTTGGCTGTTCATTAAAGAAAATGTAAGATTATATGTCACATCCTTTCACGGCATTTCAACATTATTATCAATATTTTGTGGTAGCTGCACTGTTGCCAGAGACACCATGAATTTCATACACCACTCACCCCCAACGTATTTTCCTCCATTCTTCCATCAAAGCTGACAATTAGAGGGCACATGATGATGTAATATAACCACAACACAAATAAAAAGTAATTTGTATCTTTATACAATTGTAATTTTGCATCTTAAACAACATTCATGATTTTGTTTTTCACTTTTGATCTACTCTTTTAATTAATGATAATTAGATGAGCAAAGCATTCTTTTGAGTTTAAACAATTGTCTAATAATGTTTTCAGTATCTTACTCCCAGAAGCAGGAGCATGATCAGGAGCGCAAGCAGGTTTTGACTGTTCTTCACCCATGGCTACAAAAGGACAGTAAGGCAACAGTTAAACAAGAAGCATTATTACACATCATTTATTATCACATTTAAAACAGACTCAGGTGCTGCACAAGCAAAAAGTACATTCTTAATGAATATGTGTCATTTTAATTGACTCTGATTGTTGAATCTCTTGACAAATCCAAGATTTGGAATCTCCAAGAATCATACCTGCACTGTTTTGTTTGTAAAAAGAAAAGGTGATGGTTCAAATGAATCATTATCACTTCCTCACATTTATTAATGTTGCATAATTAAAAATTTGAAGCATTTTTGCAATGGATTGAACATTTATGAGCTGAAATGATGACTCACCTCCTCTCTTTGCTGTAAAAGAAGAAAGAAACATGCAAATGAACTTAAACACAATTTTCTGAAAAATGTTGTTAATCCCTAGATTGAAATAGTAACTTAAAGTATAGACTCCTACCGATAAAGATGCAAATTAAATACTGTAATTATATTCATTTTGGAGAAATTTTGCCAACTACAAAATGAAACTGTTCAACGCGAGTGAAAAGCGTGGCCATGTGAGGAAGTAGGAAGTAGGAAGTATGCAGAGTTAGAGCAACGATGACAGGAAACGACCTTCAAGACGACCGTCACAAGTTTAACCAAAATATTACATTATTTTAAAGTTATGTCAAAGCGTACCAAATTGAAATAAAAGTCCCAATTTCAAAAAGTCAAAGGTTTTAATATTTAATTGTATATCTATTCCACCCCACTGTACATACTTCTATTTTACTTTCACTTTAATCTAATTCACTATTCTATATTTTATTGTATTGTGTATATATTTTTATATAGCTTTTTTTTCGTGCATTCATTTAGAATTTTGTTACTGTGTTGCTACTGCTACACACACATCGGGATTAATAAAGTATATATTATCTATCTACATAAAACATGAAAGGTAAGACGTTCCATTTACTTTAATTTTTCTATCACTGGATCTACAGGCGTGTATCCTTTAGTAGATCAATACTAACACCACGACAGACATTTGTCATCAAAATATTTGTTAGACATAATAGAAATCCTTTACCTTTGTATCTGTGGCTCTGCAGAGTGCTGCTTAAGTGATTGTGGCAAGAAGAGCCCTGTTATATGATGATATACTGTATATGAGGATGTATGCTTTCACTTTCAGATACAGACAATCATGTGACTTACATTCATAAAAGGAGAAGGACATGATGAGAATATTGTCTTTTTTTAACAAGCCAGACTCAAATGGGACACATTTAAACAGAATCTAAACACAGCTTTCATATTTTTTTGCAAATAAACAGTTCTAAAACTAGAATTGAAAAAAACACTAGCAACAACTAGTAACACTAGCAAACAACATTGGGAACAAAGCGGAATCAAACAATTCAATAATTTATTACAGTTTAACATGTGTTGGATTATTTACTCATATCGTTATTATTGCTTATACAGTTTTTTAACTGATTCTTTATTATCCCCCCTTGTCATTTTATTTCTTTTTTTACAATATACTGATTTTTAAAATGTAACACATGATGTAATATAACCCAAACACAAATGAATAGAGTATTTGTATCTTGACACATGTATGAAATGTTTTTTTGCATCTTAGACCACATTCAGGATTTTATTTAAAACTTTTGATCAAGTAGACAGGCAACGTATTCTTCTGAGTTCAAACAATGACGTAAAATATGTTTAGTATCTTTCTTTCAGGTTCAGGTTTAGTCGATCTTCCGTTTATTGCTACAAAGGACAGTAAGGCAGCATTTAAAAAGGAAGCATTATAACACATCATTAATTATCAAAAAGTAGTTCAGACATGTTGCAAACTATTTCCTCGAAAAGGCAGACTCATGTGTTACAAAAGTAAAGTATTTTTCCTAATGAATATAGCTCAATCGAAATGCCTGAATGTTTAATTGTTTTATCTCTTGACAATTTCAAGTGTCAAGGTTCATGTAAATTGATAATATTTAAAAGAAATCCTACCTCCACTGTTTTGCCTGTTATGTTCTTTAATGTGTATTAAGTTTAGACTGTAGTTTTGACAATTTATTCTTCTTCTGAGGGGATAGCAACCATGAGGTGGTTCACATATTCCAATAAGACAATACCTGGTGGGAAGTCAAAGTTTTGTAAATTTAGGCTCAGCTGGTGAAAGTAGGTTGGACTTTCTAAATACCATCTTGTACGGGTGTAGCTACACCACTGAAAGGTGAATGCAAACCATTATTTACCTTCAGGATGGACGGACACAGAAAATATTAATTGGCCAAATCAACAAGTAAAAAATCAGTTTCCTCTGGAGGGCTGAGGGACAGAATGGTGGATTAGAAACCTCAGGTGCTCGGGGGTGCACTGCCGCATTTACTGCCTGCAGGTCCTAAATGCCACTGTGTTGGTTGACCCTCATCGCTGTTTTTCTTAACAGGAAACATTAATAATAGTGCAGAACAGTGAATCATTACATGGGACAATTAATCAATGTCTAAGATTTAAACATTGATGTGATGCCATCTATTGCTTCTTGTTTCAGACAAGACCTGTAGCCTGCTTTTGGGGGAATCACCAAAGGTGCCGCGCCTCTCATAAGCCCGACATCGTACTTGCTTTCAATTGTCATTATTGTGTACACACATGAACCACATGGTTTGTTCTCTAACAACTCTTTAGTTCTACTAACTTACACTGTAGATGTGACAGCTGTGCGATGTACTGTACATTACATTCACTATACTCTGTCCACTGCATCTGTAGGACGTTAGGACAGGTAAGGGGTGGGGTTTGTTTTGTTAATTTCTTTGTTTTGGATCTGCTCAGCCGTTCTCCCATTTTCCCTCTGTTATTATTTATCCGGTTATCATCCTCAAGTATCATTGTTGTTGTACATCCCCAATTATTGTTATTATTATTAAACTGTCAAGTAATAGCCTGTTTAAGCCTAACCATCTGTGTTTGTGTGATTACTCGCACCCACACGAGCCCACACCCTGTCTCTGGCCTTCTGGGGTTCTTGGCAGCGTGATGTACCTTCCCCTCATCTCACGGGGTGCTGTACGTGCGTAACAGAGCTGGACTGAAGAATCATGCTAAAACAGCACATCAAATCTCCACATTCATAACAAATGAATGTTTGGTCATCTGACCATCCAAATCACACCGAATGGGGGCTGAATAACATGTCTGTCCAGTTTAACAGGTGTTAGCGCTGAGTTTTGGAGCAATGGGTAAAGCTGATGGAGTCAAAACAGATGTAGCTCCTGAGTCTACCAAAAATGTGACCTCATGTCTGTCATCGATTAAAGTTAACGTGGGAAAGTTTCTAAAGCATTCATCGAGATACATATAAATATGTCAGTTTCATGAATGTGCATTGAATCATGGAGCCGTCTTTGGTGGTGGTGTGGTAGCTGGTAGAGCTGTTGGAGCAGTCCAGATCAATCCCAGGTCCATCCACACATCAAGCTACTTCTAGGATATCTGGATCTTATGAATTGCCATAACGGTGATACTATTTTCTGGTCTCTTGGGTTTGGCCGTGAGAATTGGTGTTAACTACGACACGTCTGACTACCCGTTAAGTGCTGGTGTTTAACCTCGGAAGTCCAGTTAAACACCGCACAGTCCGAGCGAGGGTTTGCCGTTATTTCCCTCGGCTCATTACAAATGTTTATATAAAATAAATTTAAATTCTTTCTCACCTTCTTTTCTTTTGCGTTTAACTCCCAGAAAATCTTATATTTTAGGGTTAATCCAGTTTGTTTTATCATTAACACATTAGGAAAAAAGGATAAGAACTTGAGCTAAAAAAACACCTTTATTGCATTATTAATGTGAGTAAACGTTGAAGAAAACCTAAAACCATTAATGCGTTAGCAACTTTTCTTATATGCAACACATAAGTAGTATTAGAGCTATACTGGTATTTTAAACATAGCTGAAAACATGTGAGTCATTTTAACAATACTGTGGTCCTTTTAGATTTAGGGTATTTACACATGTATAAATGGGGCAGAGTGACTCAAACAACCTCTCGTGCAGAATGAAACACAAAGGAACCAATGAGTTCAGAGCAATGAGAAACTAGATGGTTGTGAATTAGTAATAATGCTCACCTCTTCCACGTGCTTCCTCAACGCCTTCTGAACGTAATTGCATTATAAGACAATGAAATAAAAATAAAAGGAGACTAAATACAAATGTCTTTATTGATGTAATTTATTGTGGGTTTACCTAAACAGCAGTACTCAATTATTACCGGGGGACTAGAATATGGACATTGACGCCTACATCAAAAAAACATAGCTATCAAAATAACAATGCAATAACTAATGCGTGGTGAGGGTGATACAGCCTAACATATTCAACTATTAGTAGAGGCAAGACCACGTAGAGCAGATATCTACTAAAACAAAACCCAAATCCATTTTAATATAATTACATCCCCACAACCAGACTATTTGAAGTTGTCTCCAGAGTCGATGATCCGTTTCATTGCGCTCAGGATCAGTGAATCGATCGCATCATCTGGTTCATTCTCTGAGGCGTAGTTCTTCACAGGAAAGATGCGGTTTAATGGAATCTCCACACTCATTTTTTCCATCTAATTTGAAAAACATTCACATTTAATAAATCATGCTAAATGCTTATTTTTGTGTTTCAATTTTAAAATGTTTCCAATTTAATACCAACATTCTACCAACTCATAAAACTGCCTACAAAATCCTTTATGTTCTTGCTCTTATACACGTTCTTTACATCGGCGCAGACCTCTTTACAAGCTTCATCAATTTTGGTGAGAACAACCAGCTCACGAATCCCTGTTAATACAAGAGGAAAACAACTCAATCAGATTTATGTTACAGGTTATTTGATTCAATCTATGAACCACAAAAACTAAACATTACCCAAGTCTCTAGCTGCCTGTCTGACCTGCTTCATCTTTTTTATAGGTTCATCATCCAGTAGACTTGCTGTGCTGCCATCGATGACACAAACCAGAACCTGAACTTTGTCACCCAGGGTGGGGTTCTTGTTGTAGTATGGATCATCCTCTGATATTTTATTGCATGGATCGAACTGTAAAAGCAATGTAAATCAAAGAATAACTTCGCAAATATTTCCGTAAACATATCTTTACATAAATATAATTACTGATAGCAAAGCTGGATGGATATGCTGATTTTACTGTTTTACTGCATCCTACAATTCTTTCTTTCAGTAATTAATTATTCTGTACCATGTAACCATCTTTTATGTGGCCCTTCATGTCCAGTTTGATGTCATCCACACAAATTCCTTGTTTGTCTGACCCCTCGATGCCCATGATGTCAGTGAAGACAAAAGGGTAAAAGGTCCCTAGTCCTCCTTTGTTGATTTTGTAGGTTCGACGCTGTCAAACCGAAAAGCGCAGATATGATCATTGATCATTGAAAACTAAGTCTATGAGTAACTTTACCTCATGCTCATTAATAATATCTCAAGCTGCTCAAAGTGCTGCTCGCCTAAACTGTGTCCTGCAAATCTTTTTAGATGGGATTCATACTTTTGTGGTGAAGGATTTGGAGGAATTCGCATCTGCCTGAGCTCGAAGAGCAATTCTTCCTTGTAAAACAGTGTCGACAGAGTTGATGAAGCTGGACTTTCCAGCACCATTAGATCCGTACAGCAGAACTCTGAACTGTTCTTCTTTGTTATAAGGCTGATAATTCTTCACAAACTGCAGGTCTTCCTCTTTTTGGCTGTTCATTAAAGAAAATGTATCATTATTTGTCACATCCTTTCACTGTACTACAATGTTATTAGGAGTTTTCTTTATGTTACAAAGATTTTGTGGTTGCTGCACTGTTGTCAGAGAAACCATGAATTTAATACACCACTCACCCCCAAGGTATTTTCCGCCATTCTGCAATCAAAGCTGACAGGTAGAGGGCACAAGATGATGTAATTTGTTTCTTAATTCATCAAATTTATTTTTGCATGTTGGACAACGTTCAGGATTTTATTTTCAACTTTTGATCAACTCTTCCCGCTTTTGATAAGTAGATGATAAAAGCATACTTTAGAGTTTAAACAATTGTCTGTAATGTTGTCAGTATCTTACTCTCAGAAGCAGGAGCATGATCAGGAGCGCGAGCAGGTTTTGACTGTTCTTCATCCATGGCTACAAAAGGACAATAAGGCAACATTTAAACAAGAAGCATTATTACACATCATTTATTATCAAAAAGCGTGAGTTCAAACGTGTTTCAACTTATAACATTTAAAATGGACTGCACAAGCAAATAATTTATTCTCAACAAATATGTGTCATTTTAATAGACTAGAAAGAGATTAAACAATCTAATTCCAAGGTTTAACTTTTATCTGAATTGATATAAAAAAAAAAAATCGTACCTGCACTCTTTTGCTTGTAAAAAGAAAAGGTGATGGTTCAAATGAATCATTATCACTTTGACACATTTATTAATATTGGCATAATTTAAAATTTGAAGCACTTTTGCAATGGATTCAACATTGAGGAGCTGAAATGATCTCTTTCCTGTAAAAGGAGATGGTAACATGCAAATGAAGAAAAGCATAAAACAACATTGGGAAGAAAGAGGGATCAAACTATTTAAAAGTTTATTGCAGCTTCATATCTGTTGGATTATTTACTCATTTCATTTTTATTGCTTAACAAGGTTTTAAACTTTTATCTTTATTATCCCCAAAGTATTTATGATTTATCTTTTTTTTTTACGATACACTGGTTTTACATACAAAACATTTTAAATGATTTCAGAAAAATCACCCTGCACAATTCTGTAATAAAGGAATGTTGTCATGGAGCGGTAGTTCAGAAAGGAAGACTCTCTTTACGCCACGCGTAACAACTGGAATCCGTCCCTTGGGGGGGGGGGGGGGGGGGGGGGGTACTGTCACATTTGGGGTTTATTTCCTGCTTTACTTGGTAGTTTCCTGCCTCTTGTGTCCCTGGGTAAACTTGTCCTGTCATCCCCTTGATTGTCTGCCATGTCCCTGATTGTTTCCACCTGTTCGTGAATGTCTACCCTGAATCGCGGTCCTGTTTGTGAGTTCCAGATCCGTGTCAGCATGTATTAAAGAACTTTTGCTTTTCAACTCTGCGTTTGGGTCCTGCCTGGGGCGTGGTAGTGGGGGGGGGAAATGGACCTGACTACCCAGGGCCCTTTGCTAACCCGCATTGTACAATGGCATGTGTAGGGGGCCCACTGACATTGAGAGTATACAGGGCCCAGAATTTGGTGCTACGCCGCTGGGTCCTGACTCTGCCTACCCCGGTCGTGACACTAATTCACCGATTCAGCCTGACTTCTCCACAACGAGCTCCGTGGCAGGACAGGAGGGATACTGGAGGAGGGTGATGGACGGGGAGCTCGGGGGGGGGGGTCCATTGAACTCTTCTTTGCGAGGTGGTGTCTAGTGCGAAAAGTGGTCGGTGGAAGGTTCCTTTGTCAGAACGGCACAAGCCGATTTCATTTGGGTATTTAGCGTCATTAAAATTCCATGTAACGTTAAATGAGTATCTTCATGACCATGGGTTTGCCGTAAATGTTTTTTTTTCTAACTTTATTGAGGATCTGGCACAACACAGCGACCGTCAAGTTGCGCAGCCTCTTAAATAAAATGATATATTTCTTAATGCGAGGCTTTAGAAATGAACACAAAGGGATTATGTTTTTGCTCAGTCTGAAACGGGTCATTTGGCCACTGTTTTGAAAACCAAGCACCAGCGGACTGACTACTAGCGCCCCCTCCTGTCCGGCCAAACCGTTCCAACGACTACTAGCCGTCACTGGAAAATGGTTTCTTGTCTCATTTGTTTAAGTTATTTAGCATGTGCAGTCGATACATATGTCCCTCTGTGGTTTTAGTGTAATAATATGATTGGATGGTACCTGAAGCCAGCATCACAATAGCTGAGTTGTTACCAGTCATACCACACCAACAACATAAGACAGCATAAGGTGTAATTTGTGTTTCGGAATTATGTTAAAAACTCATAAAAGATTTAATTCCGTGAAGACACCACACGAAAACATGTTTTTCACATTTGGTCATAAATAAAAATATAGATAAATTTTGTGAGAATCTCTTTTTAAGTCCCATTTAATATCATGTAGTTATGTATGTGTTTTTTATGTTTAGAACATTCAAAATATTTTATGAAAATTACCCAAATATTACTGCACAATTATGTAATAAGCATTTAAAGCAGTATTGTCATGCTGTGAGGTTCGTCTCCGCAGCTTGAAGTTCTACTTCTTGTTGAGAAAGTCTTCTCCAAAGTAAATCATCTGTTTGACTGCACTCAGGATCAGCACATTCATGTTGTCATTGGTGTGGATTTCTGAGTGGAAGTTCTTCATGAGAAAGATGCAGTTTGGAGAAAGGCCCAGTAACACGCTGAATTTGTCAACCTAAGACAGGATCACAGGATTTTGGTTGATTAGTGAATGTCAAATAAAAAAAATAGATTCTTCTGCTTAATTTCTGAAAAATTGGACTAAAAACAAGTCAACAATAGAAACTAACCAGTTCCTTCATGTCCTTGTTCTTATATACTTTGTCCATATTTTGTTCCACTTCTGGACACTCTTCATCAACTTCTGTCAAAATAGCCAGTTGGGGAATTCCTGTAAAGACAGAAATAATCCGTTCTACTTTGCTGGTGTTTTAAATTCATGAAACCAGACCCGATTCCTTCAGTACACTCATGACCAGTGAGATCTCTGCTCTTACCCATTTCACTGGCTGTCATTCTGACTTCTCTCATCTTCTTCACAACAGCTTCACTTAATACAGACACTGAGACAGCAGGAATGACAGACACCAGGAAGTGAACTCTGTCCTCCAGAGTGGGACATGAAGCTGGACTTTAGGATTGAATTAGGAAAACAATTTTAAAAAGATAAACTACTATCAACTATCAAATAGAACAGCTAAACAATAGAATTTGGAATACAAACGTAACGCAAAAAAATCCTAAATGCATAATCGTACAACAAGAAAAATTGATAACTTAAATTCAGAGTTAAAGAGTTTTACCTGATAACCATCTGACACGTGTCGCTTTAGGGCCAGTTCCCTATCAGGGAACTCGAGCTGCGTAAAGACGCTGTGGGAACGCCCCTGCGTGACCACCCCTGCATGACCGCGTCATGAAGCACGTGTGAAATTCAACCAATGGCGAGCTGGTACGTCATAGCGGGGACGCCGGACCAGGGCGCTACAAAGGGACCCGAAGGGCAGGACCATTCATCTCTGTGCCTTAATCTAGTGCGTGTGAAGTTTCCCACTTAGATAGAAATGGCTGAGCGGTTTGTCCAGTGTGTTCCCCCTTGCACCCGATTTATCACGGGCAGAGACTCAAACGATCTGTGTGTTGTCTGCTTAGGCTTGGAGCACGCCCAGCTAGCCCTCGAGGGTGCAGACTGTGAGCATTTGCCTTGGCAATCTCGCGTCGCTCGCCGAGCTCTCTTCAATGAGAACGGCTCGACAGCTGAGGCTGACGCCGAGGCGACTCATTCCCCCGCTGCCGCAAAAGAATTGCTGGAGGTCCTCACCCGAGCAGCTGACAGATTACACATCAGCTGGCCGGCGAGTGAGCGGCAGCCGTCTGCCCCCGGTAGACTGCAGGAGCGCTTTTTACCTTCCCGCAGAGTGCCTTCACGCCAGTGCCTGCCATTCTTCCCTGACGTCCACACTGTAGTGTCGGCGTCCTGGAGTAGGCCAGTGTCTGCTCGCGTGTACAACCCGCGTACGGCATTGTACTCGTCTTTAGCTGAGGCTAGGCGACATGGCTACGGAAGGATGCCGACCGCGGAGGGGGCCCTGGCGAGCCATGTTTCCCCCGCGGCCGTGTCGTTGAGGACACCGGTATTGCCCACCAAGCCTTCGAGGACTACCTCCGTTCTGGTGGGCAGGGCTTACTCTGCGGCGGGGCAAGCGGCGTGCTGCTGCCTGCACAAGATGGCGCTTATCCAAGCGTATCAGGCAGAGCTGCTGGCCGACGTGGCCGAGGGGACGGAGCTAACGCTCGAGGCAGTAAGTGAGCTGAGGCACACGGCTGACCTCGCGTTACGAGCCACCAAAGAGACGGCGAAGTCTGGCAGAGCCACTCCGCACTGCAGGAGGACAAGTCTGTTCTCCTGGATGCCCCTCTCTCCCCCACTACCCTCTTCGAAGGTGCCATTGGGGCTGTGGCGGATAAACTCCGCGCCGAGAGGTTGCAGGCGGAGGCGCTCGACTCTTTCGTTCCCCGACGACGCCACGAGGGCCTCACCACCTCGTGCAGCAGGAGAGCGTCGCGCGGCGCGCACCCCCCCGTCGAGGCCGGGCCGCATTACGGCACGCTCGGGCGAGGTTCTCTCGCAGCCGGTCTGGTCTGAGGACCGCCGCCGCGGAGAGGACTTCGTCCAATAGGCCCCGACGCCGTAAGGGTCAGGGCCCGGAGAGTGACCCCCACCGGAGGTGGTAAGGTGCCACCCCACTCTCCGGAAGCCGGTCCGTTGTTCCCGCCGCTGCTTCGGGGCACGACCGGGTCCAGCGAGCTTGAGCCTGAGGGCCGCTCGCTCCCTCTAAGGAGGGTGCCGGCTCTACTACATCAGCGCTTCCCTGCCAGTACACTGTTACAGGGCGCGGTGTCTGTAGACCCGGGACTTCCAGAGACCGGCCCCGAGGGGTCGGAGCCCCTGAGAAACTTTTTGGGTGAGTGGAGAGCCCTCCCCAACGTATCTCAATGGGTCCTGCACACAATCGATGTCGGCTACGCCATCCAGTTTAGGTGGCGGCCGCCTCGATTTCGGGGCGTACTACCCACGGTGGTAGACCCCCAGCAGGCTCTGGTGTTGGAACGAGAAGTACAGACCCTGCTGCGGAAGGGAGCCGTAAAACGAGTTCTCCCCCCAGACAGAAAGTCAGGCTATTATAGCCGGTACTTCATCGTTCCAAAGAAGGATGGGTGTTTGCGTCCGATTCTGGTCTCCGCCGTTTGAACGGCGCTGTTGCGAAGTTGAGCTTCAAAATGCTCACTCTCAAACAGATCGCGGCACAAATCAGGTCCGAGGACTGGTTTGTCACGGTGGATCTCCAGGACGCTTACTTTCATATTCCCATCCTCCCTCGACACAGGAAGTTCCTGAGGTTCGCTTTTGGGGATAAAGCTTACCAATATAAGGTCCTTCCTTTTGGCCTAGCCCTCTCGCCCCGTACGTCCACTAACTGCGTGGATGCAGCTCTGGCGCCATTGCGTCTCCAGGGCATCCGTATTTGAACTACTTGGACGACTGGTTGATTTAGCGCCCTCCGAGCGCCCGGCGGCCCAACACCATGATGTTGTGCTCGCCCATATCAACCGTCTGGGGCTGAGACTCAACACCAGGAAAAGCGTGCTGTCCCCAGCACGTAGGACCACCTTCCTGGGTGTAATGTGGGATTCGACCACGATGCGGGCACACCTGTTTCCCGCTCGGGTAGTTTCGATCCTCTCTGCTGTTCAGCAGGCTAGACTAGGCCAGCCACTCACTGTGGCATCCAATGTGATCCTCCGCGGCCTGTTACTCTTAAGACAGTTGCAGTGGTGGCGCAAGACCAAGGGATTCTGCCCAAGGGGGAACCAGCACCGCCTGATCAAGTCACTCGGCGCTGCCCGAGGGCCTTGGTCATATGGAGGCACCCTGGGCTTCTAGCCCTGGGCTTCTAGCCCAAGCGACAGACGCTTCCCTCACGGGCTGGGGTGCGATCATGCAGACACCCTGTCGAGGCAGGGGCCGAGGACTGGAGACTCCACCCAGAGGCGGTGGAGTGCCTGTGTGGTCACTTCAGCCACGCCGATGTGGACCTATTTGCCTCCGCAGAGACAACTCATTGTCCTCTGTGGTTCTCCCTCACGCACCCCGCCCCTTTCGGCTTGGATGCTTTGGGACAGGCATGGCCAAAAAGCATGCGCTTGTACGCTTTCCCCCCGGTTGCTCTGCTCCCAGGGGTTCTGGGTGGGGTTCGTCAGGACGGAGTCAGCCTACTGTTAGTAGCCCCGTTCTGGCCGGCCCGAGTATGGTTTGCGGACCTAATATCGCTTCTCGCAGGCCCCCCGGTGGAGATCCCTATCAGGTCGGACCGGCTGTCTCAGGCGTCGGGGTTCACCCCCGCCCGGAGCTTTGGAAGCTATGGGCGTGGCCCTTAAGGGGGCCCGCCCTTTAAGGTCCGGTCTCTCGATTGAGGTCGTAGAGACCACCTGCTACTCCAGAGTCCCGCCACTAGGAGGGCGTATGCCGTAGATGGTGCCAACAACTGCGGACCCAGTTAACTGCCCGGGGGGTTCAATACTGGAGGTCCTCCTATGTTTCCACAGGTCTTCCCGTCTGCCTTTGGGGCATCTCTCTTCCTTTGTGGCACCCGGTCCTCCGTTCCTGACGTCGGACCAGGCGTATAACAGAGCCGCAGCAAGTGAATGGTTATTGCCATGACACTTGCTTATGAATCGGCCGGTCAGCCCGCATCTTGGCTGTCCGGGCCCATTCTACTTGGGGTATGGCGGCTGCAGAAGCCCTCCTTTTCGGGGACCTTACCCTCGCCTTGAGCACAGGTGCTCTCGTCGAGTGTGCGTTTTTGAAAACTTCACACCACGGTCACCTGCTCATACGGTGAATGGGTATAAATGTTCCCACAGCGTCTTTACGCAGCTCGAGTTCCCTGATAGGGAACGTCTCTCGGTTACGTATGTAACCTTCGTTCCCTGAAGGGAACGAGACGCTGCGTAAAGCGTTCTGCCATACTCCCGGCCTGCCCGTGGCACTCGATTCGGCCTTTCAGAGATGAATGGTCCTGCCCTTCGGGTCCCTTTGTAGCGCCCTGGTCCGGCGTCCCCGCTATGACGTACCAGCTCGCCATTGGTTGAATTTCACACGTGCTTCATGACGCGGTCACGCAGGGGCGTTCCCACAGCGTCTTTACGCAGCGTCTCGTTCTCTTCAGGGAACGAAGGTTACATACGTAACCGAGAGACGTTCCGGATCTTCCAAATTCACTGGTCTTTTTCTCAAGGCCCATTATGCCATTGAAAATGAAAGAGTAAAAGCCTCCATCGTCTTTGCAGGCTTTATAAGCTGTGTACTGTGAAAAATAAAGTGGAAATATTTGCACTACATTACTTCTTCTAAGGAAACAAAAGGTCAGGCATTCAGGTGATTTCTCTCTCTATTGCGGGCACATTAGTTTTAACCAAACTCGTATTTGAAAGGTTTTCTGCTCATAGTAGATGACCTGACAAAGAAAAAAATAAATGAACCAACAACAGTATATAGATTTGTTGCCTTTATTATGAATGAACAGGAACAAAAACAACTATCGTATTGTCTGCAACAAGACAACTGCAAACTATACATTGGTCATTAGGGATCTTTTGGACCAGATTTGGTCAACACATCACTGGCATTTAGTCAAAATAGATGAGTTCAACAAAAGAGCCTTGATGTTGAGATGTTGCATACATCTTACAGACAATCCGTTGCTCAATAACCAGGGCGATTCTTCTTGGACTTGAGCGGGCCGTTCCAACATCTCCTTCAACCATTGTGACTATTCCAAGACTCCTCTGGGTCTGTATTCTACAGAAAAAAAAGCAAACAGAAACTATAATCAATAATCACCCCCTTTTTAAAGTTCTCATTTTTTCCCAATACAATTTTAATGCAAATTTTAAAAACTAAAACATTGACGCATTAGTCTTACCAGACAGTCCTTCAGCAAGCCGCCTGGCTCCTGACAAAGAAAGGTAGACCTTGTAGAACTGTAGACATTCTGTGGGCAAGCAGATCAGTTGGACAACAATTGGACATAAAATAAAAAGTAGAAAAGGAGTAGAACACCAAATTGGTGACAGACTAGTTTGTATTTTGGTACTTCTTAAAAAAGTGACAAACATATTTGTCAGCAAATATAACGTACACACGATACTGCACAATTATTAGTGTCACTATAACAGCACGAGAGGCATTTTTTCCATCAGTCGAATTTATAATTTATGTCTTGTTTCAGACTTAATAATTATGCAAATGTCTCTTGTCGGTCCCCATGATTTTGGTCCCACATCAAATCTAATTTAGAACCCTCTGCTAAACCACACTGCTTGTTGATTACCTGTTCATCAGTTGTCTAAAGGAACAGGAAAGTACAAGAAGGAATACAACAAAAGGAGACTAGAAACAAATGTCATTTTTGATGTTTTTTATTGTGGGTTTATCTAAACAGCACTAGCACAATGTGTCAATCAGTAGTCATATACGTAGTCATAACATAAGTTTCACAATCTAGTTTAGCCTAGAATTAATTATTTGTTTTGATCTTTCTGATTACTGGGAAACTGGAACATCAGACATCACTACCTAATTTAAAAAAACATAGCTATCAGATAAGATATTGATTATAACTACAATTAAACAAGTCCCATTTAATAATATAGATATGTCCCCACAAACAGACTTTTTTTAAGCTGAGATAGAGTAAGATTTGCCTCTGCAGTATTTTCGGTCTACGATTCGTTGACGAAGTCTTCTCCAGAGTTAATGATCCGTTTCAGTGCGCTCAGGATCAGTGTATCGATGTCATCATTTGTTTCCATCTCTGTGTTGTAGTTCTTCACAGGAAAGATGTGGTTTGGTTGAAGACCAAGGTACGCACTGATTGCATCAACCTAATTTGGAAAAAATGTGCATTCAAGAAATGCCTCTCAAAGCTTATTTTTGTGTATCAATTTTAAAATGTTTCCAATTTTAATAACAACATTCTACCAACTCATAAAAGATAAACCTACCATTTCCTTTATGTACTTGCTCCTACACACATTCTTTACGTCGGAGCAGACCTCTTTACAAGCTACATCAATTTTGGTGAGAACAACCAGCTGAGGAATCCCTGCCAATACAAAGTTTAATACAACTCAATCAGATTTATGTTTGACAGCTTATTAGATTCAATTTTTGAAACTTAAAAACTAAACCTTACCCAGGTCGCTTGCTGCAAGTCTGACCTGCCTCATTTTGGTTATAGTATTATTATCCAGTAGACTCGCTGTGCTGGCATCGATGACACAAACCAGAACATGAACTTTGTCCTCCAGGGTGGGGCTTTTGTTGTAATATTGATCATCCTCTGATATTTCAGAGCACGGATTGAACTGTAGAAACAATGTAAATCACATAATAACTTGTGCAAATAGTTCTTTAAACATATATTTACATAAATACAATTATTGTATTATATTATATTATTATACAAAACAGATCGCAAATCGCTGGATGGTTTTACTGAAATGCATCTACAATTCAACTCAACTCAACTTTATTTATAAAGCACTTTCAAAACCACAAGTGGAACCAAAGTGCTGTACAGAAGGTAAAATAAACAGTAAAAGAAAAAACACACAAAATAAAAACAAAGAATTAATACAAAACATACGATGTACAAACCTTACAAGGCATTATCAAATGCTAAAGAAAACAAGTGAGTTTTAAGCGCAATCTGAAAGACGCCCAGGGAAGGACAGGTTTTTACAACACTCAATGATGTCAGTAATTAATTGGACTGTACCTTGTAACCATCTTTTATGTGCCCCTTCATGTCCAGTTTGATGTCTTCCACACAAATTCCATGTTGTTCTGCCCCCTCGATGCCCATGGTGTCAGTGAAGACAAAAGGGTAAAATGTCCCTGGTCCTCCTTTGTTGATTTTGTAGATTCGGCGCTGTCAAACAGAAAAAATAAGAGATGATGACATTATTGAACCTTTTGATCAATGTCTAAGAGGAACTTTGTCACATGGTCATTTATATGATTCCAAGCTGCTTAATGTACTGCTCGTCTCATCAGTGTGCTGCAATTATCTTCACAAGTTGACTTAAAGATAAATCGACAACAGGTGAAAGAATTGTTTAACTTCATGAGGTGTTACATACAACCTCAGTTAAACCGTAGACACAAGGGAATCATACCTTCGTGGTGAAGCTTTTTGAGGAGGCTGTATCTGTTTTAGCTCGATCAGTGATTCTTCCTCGAAAAGTACTGTTGACAGAGTTGACGAAGCTGGACTTTCCAGCACCAGTAGGTCCATGAAGCAGAACTCTGAGTTGTTTGACTTCTTTGTTATGAGGCTGATAATCCTTCACAAACTGCAGGTCCTCTTTCGTATCGCTGTTCATTAAAGAAAATGTACGATCAAATGTCCCATCCTTTCACTGTACTTCAACATTATTATCAGTTTTATTTATGTTACAAACATTTTGTGGTAGCTGCACTGTTGCCAGAGACACCATGAATTAAACACACCACTCACCCCCAACGTATTTTCCTCCACTCTTCAATCAAAGCTGTAATATAAACGTAATATAACCACAACAAAAATTCATAATTAGTCATTTGTATCTTTTTTACATTCATCAAATGTATTTTTTCATCTTAGACAATGTTCAGGATTTTATTTACAACTTTTGATCTACTCTTAACGCTTTTGATAATTTGACAAGCAAAGTATTCTTCTGATTTAAACAATGTTCTGAAACATATTGACTATCTTACTTTTAGCAGCAGGTTTTGACGATCCATTACCCATGGCTACAAAAGGACAGTAAAGCAAAATTTAAACAAGAAGCATTATTACACATAATTTATTATTAAAAGGTTCAGATGTGTAAACTTATCACCTTTGAAATGGACTCGGGTGGTGCAAAAGCAAATAGTTTATTATTAATTAATATGGGTTATTCTAATTGACTCTTGTTTGATTGTTTTTTATTCTCTCGACAATTATACGGTTAGAATTTCACCTGATTTGATAATATTCAAAGAAACTAAATTTGGGGGACCCTGAGCTTGTCTTCAATGTGTACAAAGAGCCTGTTTCTGTTTAATTACATTCTTATAGCATGCCACTAAGTTAATTCACATACTCCTGCCTATACAGCATTGTTGAGTATTGATTTATAAGGTTCTTGGAACAGAAAGTTGTATTTCCGTTACTGACAGTAGTCGTTTGTTGCTCTTAATAATTCACGATGTTTCACTTTATTTAGTTCATCATCAGCCAAACCGTAGCAGTGGTGCCACACAGCCGGTACAATGATGGTGACTGCCTGTGGCCTCGTTACCAGAGGGACAAAAGAGTGGACGGTTCTGTCCATAATGCAGAGGAACCGGGCCCTGACTGGAAGACATATGACGGCAGAGTCAATACCTCATACGGTATGCTAATTTTCTTTTGGCAGTCGTATAAGGATATAAAATATAATTTACCACATGTTTTTAATTATAGGGGGAAAAACATTTAAATCTGTTCGTTCATTTTGATTGTTATGTTTATAACTCTATACTTTCTTTTTAATTCTGTTATTTTGACTTACCTTTTTCAGTTTATTACTTGGAGGCAAGACAAAGGATGACCAAATATTTGGTATACAGTAAGAGGAGGCAATTCCTATGAAGAGAAAGCCAAAGCCAGTGTGAGTAAATGCATATACGTTTTTCAATATTCTCTCTTTTACCTTAATTTAAAAAAAAACAGCATCCGTCATTCAGTGTTATTTTATGTGAGTTTACTTCTTTTTTTTAACCCCCTTCATAGCCATTTCTTTGGTTACTCTGAGGACAGTGAGAAGAAAATTTTACTCTTCTAGCGGTCCAACCACTAGTGACACAGCGGCCCCTTCAACTTCCAGAGGTCTGACCACCAGCGGAACAGTTGCCCCTCCCCCACCTCTTCCACGTACTCCACCACCTCCACAGCTGGACAGTGGAAGAACAGCAGGAGGAACACATTCTACAATCCAGTAGGTCACCCAGCAACAGTAAATAGTACACTGTTTGATTGCATTTTGTTTTTTAAAAACATTCAATTCAGTATTAGAAATAATATAACTTTTTAAAATCTATTTTAGATTTCCTCCCTGGCAACCATCAATGGACATGACACACAACTTGTCACATGGAGCTTGCCTGCATGTTCAGTGGTGATGTTGGTAAGAGCATCAACTGGAAACGTAAAAAAGCTCTTCAGCCAGAGGACATCAAAGTACCTGTAATATTTAAGGAAAACAAGGTACCCAGAGGTCTGAGATAGTCTTCTCGGGAGTTCTGAATAACGGGTACGGGAGAACCGAAAACATTGATGACGTCACCGCGTCAGCTGGTCTTGCTAATACATTTTATTACAATAAAAAAGTATTTTACTATCAAGCTTTTGTTGCGTTTTCATTTTAAAATGTTATTATGGAGCACCATAGTATATATATTGATATATGAATTAATATATATATCAGGATTTAGTAATCAGGAAACGTTATATGTTAGACATACATGGAAATTGTCACGATTCGATGCCTACCCAATGCCCCAGGTCGGCGAACTCCTGGACCGGCTGGGCACTGCACGTTTTTTTACGACCCTGGAGCAGGGCCAGCGGGCGTTTGAAAGGTAAAACAGACTCTCTGTGGGGAACCGCTCCTCCCCACCCCTAACTTTTCTCTCCCCTTTACTCTGCAGACCGACGCATCGGACAGGGGGCTGGGGGCCGTTTTGTCCCAGGAGGTGGAGGGGGTTGACCGCCCTGTGTTATACATCAGCCGGAAGATATCAGAGAGGGAGGCCAGGTACAGCACGGTGGAGAAGGAGTGCCTGGCCATCCGGTGGGCGGTGGACTCCCTGCGCTACTACCTCCTGAGGCGCTCATTCACCCTCTGTTCGGACCACGCCCCGCTCCAATTGCTCCACCGCATGAAGGATACCAACACCCGGATCACTCTGTGGTATCTGGCTCTACAGCCTTTTAACTTCAAGGTGGTCCATAGGCCGGGGGCGCAGATGGTCGTGGCAGACTTCCTCTCCCGCCCTCCCGAGGCCGGAGAGGGGGGGAGAAGGCTAGGCCGGATGGCTGCCCGGCCTAAGTCAGGCGGTGGGGGTATGTGGTGCCGGGCGTGGATGCGGCTCGGCTGCAGGGGGAAGAGAGGGGGAGTGGCTCCGGGAACGGTGCCAGGTAGAGGCGATGAGCCTCAGCTGGGGGAAATAATCACTAGTTCTGTCCCCATATATGACCCAGTGAGGCGGCGAGCGAGGTGAACAAGTGAGCGGGACGCCACACAAGCGGAAGCACGAGAACCCTGAAAATAATCAATAAAATATATTGGACCCGCACTCTCTGCTGTCTTCTTCCGGAGCCCCTTACACCCACGGTGGTACAGTAATGTAAACAGAATTCTCAACAGGACTATTAATATAAATAGTATCTGTATTGGTGTAGCCGAGAGTTTGTGGTGATATTGCACTTGTGGTTGTTTTTTGCTCTTCTATCCCTATGGTTAAAATAAACTTATTGTAGGTCACTTTGGATAAAAGCGTCAGCTAAATGGCATGTAATGTAATGTAATAATCAAGATATTTGTGCGTCGATGTTCATGATCTTGTGGTGCCAGAGATGATTGCCCAGAGCCCCACCCTGTTTTAGCATGTTTATCTTGCAACTGTATATTACTGCTCCGAAGAATAAACCTTTGAGTAGGCTTGGTGCATGACATATAAGTGTGTGAACTCTGTCGCCTATTTGCAAACCTTTATGTTTTCTAATGTTTCATTTACTTGCATTTTTCTAGCACTGGATGTACAGGTCATTTACATCTTTCAATGGAATATTTAATAAAACCATGAGAATAATAATACACTACAAAGATATTTGTCATCAAAATAGTTGGTAGACAAAATAGAAATCCCTTACCTTTGTATCTGTGGCTCTGCAGAGTGCCGTAGTGTAGGGTGGTGCAGTAGTGGTGCAGTGGTGATGGAAAGAAGACCCTTCTTATATACTGTCTTTGCTTTCACTTTCAGATACAGTAAAGCATGTGATTTAGGAGAATTAAAGGATTATCAAACCCTTATTTATTTACTTGTTTTACCACTAGACAAAATAGGTGACTAACAACTACAGCTCAAAAATAAAAGTGTTTTCATTTGGCATGTTTGTTGTGAAATGAATGACAGATAACAAGGTAAAATGCATATATCAAAAAGCATTTTAATTATAGGGTAAAAGGCAATTTTATTTGTATAGCACATTTCAACAACAAGGCAATACAGTGCTTCACAAAAAAAGATTAAAAACATCCAAACATAAAGCAAGGAGATTCACAAACAGGAACATTGATTGAAACATGAAAGAAAAACAGTCCTTAAAAATATAAAAAAGACGTTAAGACATTAAAAATAGAATAAAATTTGTAGTGTAATTTAAGGAGTTCGGAATTGCAGAAACGGTCAATTAAAGGCAGCAGCAAACAGAAAAGTTTTTAATCTGGATTTAAAGGAATTGAGTGACTCAGCAGTTGACCAGTCCTAGACGATCTAAGGGTTCGTAGGGGTTTGAAAGGTATCAGCAGATCAGAAATGTACTTTGGCCTTAAACCATTCTTCTTTTTTTAAGAAAATAGAAGCCAAAAACCAAAAAGCGAGGCCACCACAGATGGCCCAGGTCATCAGGCCGGCAGTGTGCTCTCTGTGCGTGATCACTGTCTACTGGCAGTGGGGACACACAGTTTGTCCTGGGACGTCATGTAGTGCCGGTGTTACAACTAAGTGAGTCACTTTGGACGAGAAACGCACAACACATAAAGTTCAGGGTCTATCTTCATATTCTTGGGTCTCTATTTTCACTTTAAAGCTTGTACAAAGAAAATGAAGACAGTTCCCTGTTCCTAACTTCCATTTTATAGGTGAAAACTAATTTTTTATATCACTCATTTTTTAATAATATGTGTTACTGTTGTTATTGGAGACTTTCCGGTTTGAGATTTCATTACCAGGTTCCAGGATAAAATGTACTTACTGCACTGACTCAGCAAGACCAGCAGAGGCTGCCAAGAGCAAAGCAACTGTAACTTGGTAGTGAGTTTCTTTCTTTCCTATGTCTTGAAATTTATGTTATTAAAGAGGGTTTTAAGGTAGACAAGAGGACAGATTCTTCTCATGGTGTCATGGTTAGAATTGCGACACATCCCTAGATGTGAGAAGACCAAAATCTAATTTCAGTAATTTAGGTTTAGTAAAGAAAGGCTTAGAAAGACTTTACTCTGAACAAAACAAGAGAGAAATGCAACAAGTAGTACTTTGTTAGCTTTATCCATAAAAACTCATATTTGCTTATGTTTAGCCAAAATAAAAGTACTTAGTTCTGAAGACCCATTTATCCACCACACACCACACAACTCATTCAAAAGTGATTTGTGTTACTTGAAAGCAAGTCTTACCTGAGAAAAGTGTGCAGTATTTATGTTTTCATTTTTTGTACAGAGACAGAGCTTGAAAACACTACTTGATTTGGGCTATTTACACATGTATAAATGAGGCAGAGTGACTCAAACAAACTAGCAACAAACAAGCAAAACCAAACACGGCACGTAACAATGCACAAAATAACCACAGCTAGTTAGTTCAGAATCAATGAGAAACTAGGAATCAGGAAACGTTTATTGCCATTTTATGTTAGATATACACTCACCTAAAGGATTATTAGGAACACATGTTCAATTCAATAATGCAATTATCTTATCAACCAATCACATGACAGTTGCTTCAATGCATTTAGGGGTGTCGACAATCTCCTGAACTCCAAAATGAATGTCAGAATGGGAAAGAAAGGTGATTTAAGCAATTTTGAGCGTGGCATGGTTGTTGGTGCCAGACGGCCCGGTCTGAGTATTTCTCAATCTGCTCAGTTACTGGGAATTTCACGCACAACCATTTCTAGGGTTTACAAAGAATGGTGTGAAAAGGGAAAAACATCCAGTATGCGGCAGTCCTGTGGGCGAAATGCCTTGTTGATGGTAGAGGTCAGAGGAGAATGGGCCGACTGATTCAAGCTGATAGAAGAGCAACTTTGACTGAAATAACCACTTGTTACAACCAAGGTATGCAGCAAAGCATTTGTGAAGCCACAACATGCAAAACCTTGAGGCGGATGGGCTACAACAGCAGAAGACCCCACCAGGTACCACGCATCTCCACTACAAATAGGAAAAAGAGGCCACAATTTGCAAGAGCTCACCAAAATTGGACAGTTGAAGACTGGAAAAATGTTGCCTGGTCTGATGAGTCTCGATTTCTGTTGAGACATTCAGATGGTAGAGTCAGAATTTGGTGTAAACAGCATGAGAATATGGATCCATCATGCTTTGTTACCACTGGGCAGGCTGCTGCTGGTGGTGTAATGGTGTGGGCGATGTTTTCTTGCCACACTTTAGGCCCCTTGGTGCCAATTGGGCATCGTTTAAATGCCACGACCTACCTGAGCATTGTTTCTGACCGTGTCCATCCCTTTATGGCCACCATGTACCATCCTCTGATGGATACTTCCAGCAGGATAATGCACCATGTCACAAAGCTCGAATCATTTCAAATTGGTTTATTGAACATGACAATGAGTTCACTGTACTAAAATGGCCCCCACAGTCACCAGATCTCAACCCAATAAAGTATCTTTGGGATGTGGTGGAATGGGAGCTTCGTGCCCTGGAGGTGCATCCCACAAATCTCCATCAACTGCAAGATGCTCTCCTATCAATATGGGCCAACATATCTAAAGAATGCTTTCAGCACCTCGTTGAATCAATGCCACGTGGAGTTAAGGCACTTCTGAAGGCGAAAGGGGGTCAAACACAGTATTAGTGTGGTGTTCCTATTAATCCTTTTAGGTACATACATAATGTGTAAACCTATGCGCGCACAGATATATAAAACATTATACACTCATGCATGCACATTAAAAAAAGGTTGTATATATATTGTAAAGATAGTGTTTTACATATATTTGTATAAATGTTTCAAAAGTATGTATACGTTTTTCAGTCATAAGTATGTATGCTCTTACATGAGGATGTGGAAGCGTTTCACATATATTATATGTGATACGAGTAATCTTAGTAATGAATGTACGTGCATCTCACTAGTGTATGAGTGAAATCTCACTGGCATACAGAAGGCATCACGATTACACCAGAAGGTGGAAGCAAAGAGGGCTGATTTTGAACAGCGAAAAGTGCCAATCTTACGTCCTTGTGTAGGTCCAAGTTTATAAATACTACCATATTCAAGTGATGGAATGTCATTTGACTTAGGTGTTCGAGCAGCATTTCTGCGGTCGGTGTGAAACTATCTGCGTGGATGTGGGGGATGTGAGGCGTAGTAAACGGGACCGTCTGCTTCCTCCGTGGCACCGTGCAGTCAGCCTCATCTCACCGCGCAGAGACTTCTGTCAAAAGCTTTGCTTTTATCCACTTCTCCGTAGTGGAGAGCACACATGTAGATCTTACAAATGTTTAATAATTAAACATTATTTTCGACTCCTGTTTTTGGAGACTTCTGTGAAATTCTAAAGCCCCGTTATTATTGGACATGGCTACAATCTGGTCACCATGCTGCCGACAAGCCGAAGTTGTATTGGGTGCTCGCTCCTTTTGCTTGACGCACGCTCCTGATCTTGAATCTAGAATCGATTGCTCTTCCTTGAGGTCCCGGATGTTGTGGTTGAATTGTTTGCCGTCAAATTTTTTGCATGACCCCATGACACATATTTACTTCCATATCCATCTGCTTTTGAAGTCTCTCTTTTGGTGGCAATATGCAGAAAATTCTGTAAATTAGATAAATCAATGTTGTGCTTAATAATCAAGAGTGACTTACATAATCTCTATAACAATGAAAACACACACTAAGACATACAGTGCTTAAATTCACTGGGGAGGTGCAGGTGATTGGACACAGGTGGAAACAATCAGAGCCACGGCAGACAATCACAGGATAAGCCAGGAAGTGAAGTTTACCCAGGGACACAAGAGACATGAAACTACAAAATAAGACCAACCGAGACACTCGGTTCATAGAGACGAGAGAATGATAAGGAAGCTCATTCTCAGTCACTCAAGCATGATGTTTCTGACGTACAAGAACCATAACAAATCGTGGGCGTTGTTTTTTCCAGAGTTTCTGGGTTGGTAGACATGCCAGATACCCAAATGAATGGGTAGAAACACTAAAAAAGTGGAATTTTCATAATATGTTTTTGGAGGATGAATAGATGTTGTCAGTTACAAGAAACATTCACTACTCGACTTGGCACATGTCAGTAAACACATTTTATAAGGACGCTCTTACACCCACAATATATTTACATACCATTTTTATTTAGGCCATAATTGGTCAATTCAATCCCAGATGCCCCGGTAAACAAGTGTTACTGCCTTCCCTTATGAATATACAATATTGTGTAATACTGCGTAGGATACTTCAAAGGGATTACATTATAAGACAATATAGTCAATGGAATACAAGGGAATACACTAGAAGACTAGGAACAAATGTCATTATTTCATTTTTTGTGGATTAACCTAAACAGCAGTACTAGCGCAATGTAACAACACAGTGAAAACATTGAAATAAAAAAATGGATAGTTTCACAATCAAATTTAGCCCTGTTTAGACTTAATTATTTGTTTTGATCTTCTATTCACCAGATTGATGATTACTGGGGAACTGGAACATCAGACATTACCACCTAAATCAACAAAGCATAGCTAATGCAAAAACTCAAATGCGTAGTGAGGATGATACAGCATAACATACTTTATTTAACGATTAGCAGAGGCGAGACCATTTAATTATAGCCCCACAAACAAATGTTTTTAAAAGCAAAATTGGCCTTGGCAGTATTTTAGGTCTAGGGGTTGTTGACAAAGTCTTCTCCAAAGTTAATGATCCGGTTCATTGCGCTCAGGATCAGTGAATCGATCGCAATTTTTTTTTCGATCTCTGAGTTGTAGTTCTTCACAGGAAAGATGCAGTTTAGTGGAAAGCCCAGATCCTGACTCACTTGGTCCATCTAACATGGAAAGATTTTGCATTTAAGAAATGCCACTTTCAATTTTAAAGTGCTTCCAAATTATTATAACAACATTCTACCAACTCATAAATTAGAAACCTACCATCTTCTTTATGTACTTGCTCTTATACACGTTCTTTACATCGGAGCGGACCTCTTCACAAGCTTCATCAATTTTGGTGAGAACAGCCAGCTGAGGAATGCCTGCCAATACAAAGTGGGATACAACTTAATCAGAATTAGTTTTAACGGGTTATTTTATTCAATTTATGAACAACAAAAATTAAACCTTACCCAAGTCTCTAGCTGCAAGTCTGACCTGCTTCATCTTTCTCTTAGATTCATCACGCAGTACACTCACTGTGGTGCAATTGATGACACAAACCAGAACATGAACTTTGTCCTCCAGGGTGGGGCTCTTGTTGTAGTTTGGATTATCCTCTGATATTTTAGAGAGCGGATTGAACTGTAATGTAATGTAATGTAAATATCATAACTTGTGAAAATAATTCTTTAAACATAACATAAAAACAATTATTGATAGCAAACTGGGTGGTTTTACTGAAATGCATAAACAATGATTAATGATGTCAGTAATTAATTATACTGTACCTTGTAACCATCTTTTATGTGCCCCTCCATGTCCAGTTTGATGTCTTCCACACAAACTCCTTGTTTGTCTGACCCCTCGAGGCCCATGATGTCAGTGAAGACAAAAGGGTAAAATGTGCCTGGTCCTCCTTTGTTGATTTTGTACGTTTGACGCTGTAAAACAGAAAAGTGAAGACATGATGACATCATTGAAACCTGTTGAAAAATATCTATGAGGAACATTTTCTAATGCTCATTAATATTATCGTAAGCTGCTCAAAGTGCTCCTCGCCTGTAGTTTTCATTCAACTTCAGCATCTGTGTGCTGCAATTACATTTACAAGTTAACACAAAAAGTGAGTAAATCCACAATAAGTGAAATAATTGTTTAACTTCATGAAGTGTTACAGTGAATGACATATGACCACAGCTAAACCACACCCTGAAGGGATTCATACTTTCATGGTGAAGCTTTCTCCAGAGTTTGTATCTGTTGGAGCCCGACCAGTGACTTTGTCTCTTAAAGCACTTTCCACAGAGTTGATGAAGCTGGACTTTCCAGAACCAGTAGGTCCATGAAGCAGAACTCTGAGCTGTTTGACTTCTTTGTTATGAGGCTGATAATCCTTCATAAACTGTAGGTCCTCTTTTTCGCTGTTCATTAAAAAAAAGGTAAGATTATATGTCAAATACTTTCACTGCACTTAAACATTATTATCAGTTTTATTCATATTACAAATATTTTGTCGTAGCTGCACTTTTGCCAGAAACACCCATTAAAATCAAACCACCATGAAACTGACCACATGCACAGATTGAAAGTAATAGAGGCAGTCAGTCACAACTAAATTGTTGGTGCAGTTGTACACCTTGATTTTCAAAAGGTTTTTAAAAATCCATTAAACACCAGAGGCACCATAAATTAAACACATTTCTCACCCCCATCGTATTTTCCTCCATTCTTCAATCAAAGCTGACAAGTAGAAGGCACACGGTGATGTAATATAACCAACACACAATTTGTATCTTAGTTAATTGATCAAATGTATTTTTGTATGTTGGACGTTCAGGATTTTAGTGACATTATTTACACTTTTGATCTACTCTTCCCACTTTTTATATGTAGATGAGCAAAGTAATCTTTTGAGTTTGAACAATATTCCGAAACATTTTGAGAATCTTACTCTCAGATATAGGTTGTGTCGATCCTCCAAAAAAGCTACAAAAGGACAGTAAGGGAACATTTAAACAAGAAGCATTGTTACACATCATTTACTATTTAAAAAAGTGTAAGTTCAGACATGTTGCAACTTATCAAATTTAAAACTTCAATGAATCATACTCACCCTGTCACATTCTTCAGTCGCTGACTAAGAAATCCTAAAGAGAAAGTTACATATGTTACCATTTTCTTAATTTGCTTTTAATGGTGGCATTATTGAACATTTAAAGCTATTTTGCAACAACAAGTTATGACAGGTCAAGACTTACCTGTCATTGCTGTAAAAGGAGAGCAAAAATGTAGATGTGATTTAAATAAAATACAATTTTCTGGAGAATGAATGTTGCTAATGCCTACATTCAAATTCTTTACTGGCAAGTAAAGACCCATAAAGATTCAAATATTAATATACTAATAATATTCATTATTGATGAGATTTTTCAAAATTGAAAATGAAACTTCTTAACAAGAGTAAAAGATTAAGCTTCGTAGGGTAGTAGAAAATAGGCAATGTAAAAACACAGAAGACTACCTTTAAAACATTCGAGACAATAGTCACAAATTTGAGAAAAATACTTTAAATTTAATTTAAATAAATATCAATACAATTTTCACTTTCAATTTCACTCATTAATTAGATAGAGAGGTCAAAGTGAATGTTAAGTCTTCAATTGTTTGTATAAAAGTTTCCAAGTCATAAAGAGAAAAACGCTGTATCAACCTAAATAAATTAAGTCAAACATTACTTGAGGCTGGAAGGGAAGATGTTTCATTTACTTGCATGTTTCTAGCACTAGATCTATGGGTCGTTTACGTCTTTCATCGGAATAATAATAACACCATGAGAATAATGATAACACCCTATAATGACATTTGTCATCAAAATATTTAATAGATACAATATAAATCACTCACCTTTGTATCTGTGGCTCACAGAGTGCCGTGTCAAGTAATGACGACGAGAAAAATCTTCTTATATACTGTAGGCTTTATGCTTTCACTTTCTGATACAGCCAAGACTTAAATTCACAAAAGTAGAAAAAAGGATTAGAATAATGAGTTATTTAATCCTGATTCTCTGTGATTAACGTTACTGATTATGACAACAAAACTGATGAATTACTTTGCTTGCTGGTTACTACGTCTAATCGAGCACAAACTGTACTTTGAATATGAGTTGAGAAAATACTTTCAGGAAAATTTGTTTGATAGTTCTGATCTGAATGATTCCATGATTAATCTAAAAATTAGCTAGCAGTTAAACAGTTAGTGTTACTGAGTAACTTAGGAATTATTATAATTTTGTTTAAATGCATAAAGAAATATGTTGCTGTACACTGCTCTCCACTGAGAAATTTTGGCTTCACGCTTTAATGTTGTGACCCTACATAATAAAATAGGCAGGTCAGCAATGGAGTCTCAAAACATTATGCTCAGCTAATTTCAGCTAAAAACCACACACACCCCGAGCCACGACAAACAACGACCAAAAGATTAGCAGAACAGGTTCCTTTAATAATCAGGGCCTATTAGGAGAATGAATTGGAGGAGGAGTCAAGCCAGGGGCTGTTTTCACTAACCACACAAATGAGACATGTTGTTGGACGAGGGAAGCATTCCCCACGTCACCAGGGCCGACTAGATGAACAATAACATACTACTTCAACAGCAAACTTCTTTTAGCGATGAAGATTTATTCTGCTGTAAAAATATTTTCTTTTTGATGCAAAGTAAAAAGCATTTCCACTTTTGACCTTTGCTCTCATGTTTCCAAATAATTATGTTAAAATAATAAAAAGACTTTGTTAGGTTTGGTAAAAAACATGGTGTTGCCTTAAAAACCTTAAAAATTGCTAACAAAACCATCAACCAGACAAAAATGGTACTTTGTTTTAGGCATATACATTAATACTTGCTTATGTTTACCCAACAAAAGTACTTAGTTTACAAGAGACACACACAGTAAGAACCTACAGGTGCAGTCATTCATCCACCACGCCCTTTGCTAAATTCCTTTGACTCATTCAAAATGAATTTGTGTTGCGTAAAAGTCTAACCTGTGGAGGTAGTTTCAGCCGGGGCCAGAGCATAAGGTCCACCTGGAAAACCAGTTTACCAAAGCAGGAGAGCACAGTTCAGAACAATGATTTGTAACCGGCTTTGCTAAAAATACACTTGAGTGCGTGGTTTATATGTTTGCTTGAAAACAAGTCTTACTTGATTTGATTTGTATAAATGAGGCGGACTGAATCAAACAACCTTTCGCGCAGATTGATACACAAAGGAACTAATGAGTTCATAAGCAATGAGAGACTAGATGGCTGTGAATTAGTTTTAATGATCTAAACAAGTGGCGAGATGCCTCAGACTCAATCAGAACCCATGTGATGTTAGTCATCAACATCGTAAGTCATTTGCACTGATTCATTACATGTCTCTCTGTCGCCTAATGACAAAGGGAAGCAGGGTTGTAGTAATAACAGAGCAGGGGGGATGGGATAATACTATAGAATTTCAATCTGTGTGAAATCTTGGTCACGATTTAGCAACCAATCAATGACCAAGCTGGTGTTTGGTCATAACCTCTTCCCAGAACAAAGGCCCAGCGTAACTTTTCCATCGCTGGTGGTGAAAATCCTAATTAATCAACTAGCTCAAGTTTAAAAAAATTATATATATTGTAACTTCGGGGTAACGGTGGCAAGACGGTGGCAAGACATTTTTTATTGGTTAATACAACAAGACGCTGCAGACATGTTACTCTCGATGGTCACAATAATAACAACAACAACCGTAAACTTCCAAACTTTTCTAGCACGTCCCAAAACTCGTATGACCAACACAGAGGGTTCTCAGGGAGATTCTGACTCTCTCTCCTCTGCTCCAGGTTTTTATGTATCTCATGGGGTGTGTTCATTATTTTTACAGAAAGATGTGATTGGCTGCACAACCAAACACAACTCCACCCAGATGTCATGTGTACAGTATTAGGTCTAATGTAATATTGTATTAAACTTATTGCTCTTCCTTGAGTTCCCGGATGTTGTGGTTGAATTTTTTGCGGCTGATTTTTTTGCAACTGAATTTTTTGCGGCTGAATTATTTGTGGTTGAATATTTTGACGAATTTTTTGCAGTATTTTCACATTGAAAAACTTTCAGATACATCATTTCAACGCATAAATATTCATTGCTATAAATTCTATCACCTTTTTCTTCATAGTTGCAGATCCGCTGCTTGGCGCCACCTACCGTTGGGGAGTTTGAAAAGGAACGACCGCGTTCTATTTGACCAAAATCAGATTTTTTTTTTTTAGCATGAGAAATTGGATGTGTGGCGTGAGTGCGTGTGAAAACATGCAATAGCGTGTGATACACGGCGAAACCATGTCTGTTGGCAGCTCTAGATGATTTCTGTGAGCACACATTTTGTATGCCATCGCTGTACAGAACAGAAAAATAAAACGTTTTAACATGTGTATGCATAAGTCAGAAAACGTATTGTTGGATGTTAAATGCGTCAATGTTGTTTTGTTTGGTCTGATGACTTCAGATGTTGTTCATGTGTTGAGTGGTCATAAGAGAGCTACGAGGATAATGACGCTCTGAACCTTTTACAATACTATGCATTCTGTTATCATTTTAAGGGTTTTGATTTCAGAGTTAACTGTGTGGTCTGTTTTCTTTCTTTAATTTTGTTGGCAGGAGGGTTACCACTGCAGTTATTTGTGTACGGAAAATACTATTACTTGTGAAACGTCATAGAGGGAAAACTGTATACTGTTAATTTCAAATCATAAAATTGATCATCACCAAATGTCTGAATAAATCAATTAAGACATGTACAAAGAGGGTTGTTTTCAGTCTGTGGACAAGTTTAAGGTGATTTATGCACAGTTGTTTGAGGGGAGTGATTTCTAAGAAAGAAGCACACAGTCTAATGTTTAGTTAAGAAAGATGCAACTTTATACAAATAGTTGATAAATGAGCTGGCACGCTACTTGCTGGCATCTCCAATAGATGGTTGGGTTATTTTCGTTCACAGTGGCTCCCGTGGACCCAAGGGATTTTACCTGCAATCTTTACAGCGGTCTGAGTGATCAGAAGAACCTGGAATGGACCTTGAAATTGGCGATGCATTCCTGAAGTCTTTAATCACCACCCAGTCCTCAGGCTTGATATTGTGTTGCGGCGTGTTAGCTGGCGTGGGCAGCGCGGCATTTACCTGTGAATGGAGAGCTGAAAGAGAAGCCGAGAGGCCTAGACAGAAGTTCAACATGCAGTCATCATACAGTTCAGTCTAAAAAAGAGTAGTCCTTTGCTTAAACTACCTCAAATGGACTCAAGACATTTTTGTTTCTAATTTGCATGCGAATGTGGAAAAGCACAAGAGGAAGTGCCTTTAACCACAACAAACCACAAACAGTTGCTGAAGGATTTCTCTGAGAAGAAACTTGGCTACGGCACCTGCATCATGTTTAGAAGAAGGGAAAACTTCAACTTCCATTTATGTATACACCAACACCAAACAAATTGTCTTTCAATCCCAAGGTGAGAGCTCTGTGAAGTTCATCATCCAATATTGAAAAGGGCCTGAGGGGGGAGCATCGTGTGCTGCGCTTGTGTGTTTTTACACTAGTAAGAGAGACAAAAGATTTGTTGACGTTTAGGAATATGGTGCAACGCATAGAATATTTGAAAAAATTTAATAAAATTTAGGAACATATATCACACTCAGTCATTATCAGTTTTTTCCATTTGATCATGGATAAAAAAAATTGTGAGTATCTGTTTTTGACAAGCCGGAGTCATGAGACACATTTAAACAGAATCTAAACACAGCTTCAATATTAGAAGGAACACAATAATTTAAAATAATAAAAAGGAGACTAGATACAAATTTCATTATTGATGTCATTTATTGTGGGTTTACCTAAACAGAAGTACTCAATGATTACTGGGGGACTGGAACACAGACATTATATAAAAATAATAATTCAAAAAATCTAATGCAGGGTCAGGGTGATAAAGCCTAACATACTTTATTCAACCATTAGTAGAGGCAAGACCATTTAGAGCAGATGAGATATTGATCACAGATAAAAAATCAAACAAGTGGCATTTAATATAGTTATGTCCCCACAAACAGACATTTTGAGGCCGAGATAGAGCATGATTTGCCTCTGCAGTATTTTAGGTCTACAGCCTGTTGACAAAGTCTTCTCCAGAGTCAATGATCTGTTTCATTGCGCTTACGATCAGTAAATCAATGTCATCATTTGTTTTATTCTCTGAGTTGTAGTTCTTCACAGGAAAGATGCCGTTCAGTGGAAAGCCCAGGTCCACACTGATTTTTTCCATCTAATATTGAAAACATTCACATGTAAGAAATGCCGCTAAATGCTTAACTTTGTGTTTCATTTAAAAAAAAATCCAATTTAAAAACAACATTCTACCAACTCATGAAATAGAAACCTACCGTTTCCTTTATGTTCTTGCTCTTGTACACGTTCTTTACATCGGATTGGACCTCTTTACAAGCTACATCAATTTTGGTGAGAACAACCAGCTGAGGAATCCCTGCCAATACAAAGAGGAATACAACTTCAAATTCATGTTTAACAGGTTATTTGATTTAATCTATGAACCACAAAAACTAAACCTTACCCAAGTCTCTAGCTGCAAGTCTGACCCGCCTCATCTTTCTTTTAGATTCATCATCCAGTATTAATGATGAGCTGCCATCGATGACACAAACCAGAACATGAGCTTTGTCCTCCAGGGTGGGGCTCTTGTTGTAGTATTGATCATCCTCTGATATTTCACAGTAAGGATGGAACTGTAAAAACAATGTAAATCGAAGAATAACTTGTGCAAATAGTTCTTTAAACATACTTTATATTAACATAAATATAATTATTGATAGCAAACAGATAGCAAAGCTGGATGGTTTTACTGAAATGCATCAATACTCAATGATGTCAGTAATTAATTGGACTGTACCTTGTAACCATCTTTTATGTGCCCCTTCATGTCCAGTTTGATGTCTTCCACACAAATTCCTTGTTGTTCCTTACCCTCGAGGCCCATGGTGTCAGTGAAGACAAAAGGGTAAAATGTCCCTGGTCCTTCTTTGTTGATTTTGTAGATTCGACGCTGTCAAAAAGAAAAGAACAAATGATGACATCATTGAAACCTTAAAGTCTATGAACTTTACCTCATGCTCATTAATATTATCTCAAGCTGCTCAAAGTGCTGCTCGCCTAAACTGTGTCCTGCAATTCTTTTAGGAGGGATTCATACTTTTATGGTGAAGGATTTGGAGGAGTTCACATCTGTTGGAGCTTGACGAGTGATGCTTTCTTGTAAAACACTGTCGACAGAGTTGATGAAGCTGGACTTTCCGGCAGCACAAAGTCCGTACAGCAGAACTCTGAGCTCTTTGACTTCGTTGTTATAAGGCTGATAATTCTTCACAAAATGCAGGTCCTCTTTTTGGCTGCTCATTAAAGAAAAGGTAAGATTACATCCTTTAACTGCACTTTAACATTATAATCAGTTTATGTTACAAACATTTTGTGGTCGCTGTACTGTTGCCAGACACACCAGGAATTAAACACACCACTCACCCCCAAAGTATTTTCCTCCATTCTTCAATCAAAGCTGAAAAGTAGAGGGCACATGATGATGTAACACAAATGAATAATCAGTCATTTGTATTTTTATACGATAATCAAATGTATTTTTGCATCTTAGACAACGTTCAGGATTTTATTTACAACTTTTAATCTACTTCTCTGACTTCTAAAAATTTGACAAGCAAAGAATTGAGAAGTTTAGACTTTCCTCCACCCATGGCTACAAAAGGACAATAAGGCAACATTTGATCAAGAAGCATTATTACACATCATTTATTATAAAAAAGTGTAAGTATTTTTGCATCTTAGACAACATTCAAGGTTTTATTTAAAACTTTTGATCTACGCTTTCCACTTTTGATAAGTAGACAAAAGTATTCTTTTGAGTTTAAAAAATGTTCTGAAATATGTATCTTGGGTATCTTACTTTGAGGAGCAGGTGTCGACTGTCCTCCACCCATGGCTATAAAAGAGAGTAAGACAACATTTCAACAAGAAGCATTATTTATTGTTAAAAGGTTTAGGTTCAGGCATGTTGCAACTTATCACCTTCTAAAACACTCAGGTGCTGCACAAGCAAATAATATTATTATATTATTCTTAATGAATATGTGTCATTCTAATTGACTCAGATTGTTTAATTGTTTTATTACTCAATTCCAAGCTTAACATTTATCCAAATTGATAATATTCAAAGAATTGTACCTCCACTGTATTGACTTACCCCATCTCTTTGCTAACATGTAATGTTGCTAATACCTAAATTAAAATAGTAACTTCAAGCATAGTCTCCTACCAAATGAAGATGTGAATGGAATACTGTCGTTATATTTATTTTTTGGAGTTTACTTGAGGTGATTATTAAGCCATATAGGGAAGTATGCAATGGAATAATTATTGAAAAAGTCAGGAGTTAGCCAGATAATAACTGGAGACAACCTGTAAAACATTTAAGACAACGGTCACAAATTTCACAATAATATAAAATTATTTCAAATCGTTAAATAGATGCATTCCAAATTAAAAGGCAATATAAATGCAATACAATTTTTCAAGGTCAGTAATTAATTACCTAGAGGTCAAAGTTAGGGTTACTCTTCAATAGTTAAAGCATTGCTTTTATAAAAATGTAAAAATCATAAAGAGACAAACGTTTTATCAACCATCACCAACCTCCAGCACAATGTCATTAACAGACACAGACAATTATTAAAACAAGATGAACACAACCTATCAAGGTTGATAAAACTGGAAGAAAAAAAGTATAATATTCTAGCACTGAATCTGCATGCCGTTTACATCTTTCAGAATATTTATTTTTTATTTATTTATTAACATCATGAGAATAATGACACTACACTACATTGACATTTGGGATGGAAATAGTTGGTAGACATAATAGAAATCCTTTACCTTTGTGTCTGTGGCTCTGCAGAGTGCCGCTTCTGTAAGTGGTGCCAAGAAGAAGCCCATTAAATAGGATTTATACTTTTACTTTCAGATTCAGTCATCAATGGAACGTACATTCATAAAAGAGAATAATTCACCAACTTGATTACAAAACCTGCCACAGCCTAGATAATCAGAGAGCAAAGTCAGCAAACTCATCTGAAACATTCAGAGAAAGGTGTGATAGATCAATCTGTCACCATGCAATGAAGGAAGTAGTTACATTTGAAAAATGAAAACCATTACAAAAAGGACACACAGGCACACAGGTGAGAAACAATTTGTTCATAGCATATATTATTGAAATTCATAATACAGCAAAAGGAAAAATAAGATTGTCTCATGTCTCATTTAATCTTCATTTTCTGTAATATACGGCATTGTCCATGACGACAAAACTATTCTGCTTGGCTCTTACTACGTCTAATTAACTCAATTTTGAGTTTGAGTAAAGGAAATACTTTGGGGAACGTTTTGTTTGATAGTTCTGATCTCGATGATTCCATAAAAACATCCAAAAAATAGATTTTAGAAATATTGATACCCAACACCAATGTAAAATCATTAAACAGGACATTTATTAAAGCAATAAAGTACGAAAGGCTGCACTTTATAGTCCAATAATGTAACAGTTCAACAGTGACTTGCAGGGGATTAAAAGATGGCCTGATTATTATATATATATATCTTAAGTATAACTTATTACCAGGATCATGAGGTTCACCACCAGTAAAATAAAATCAGAGTTCTGTAGAACCTGAAAGTGAAACCAACTTGTTTAACCACCAGAAAAAATAGGTGACTTACTAACTACAGCTGAAAAAAGTTTGTTGTAAATGAATTACAGATGAAACTGTTAGGGGGGTGATAAGGACGGGATCCAAATGCGAACAGGAGTCACGGTTCGAGGTCAACAAAACTGATTTATTCAGAAAAGGTGGTGGGCTGCTGCCTGCTTAAGTGGCGGGGTGGGGTGGGGTGGGGTAGGGTAGGGTAGGGTAGGGTAGGGTATCGAGCGTAGGCAGAAATAGCTGGCATACAAATCAGGGGGACTGGAAGCAATCATCCGACAAGGTGGCCCAGGGGAGTGCAGGCTTTAACTGCTTGCTGATTGCTGATCAGCCGCAGGTGCGACTGGTGAGAGCGCTCCTCTCAGCCGTCCCACCCAGCCTGAAAATAAACACAAGAAAATTACGTTTTAGAAATATTGATACCCGACACCAATGTAAAATCATTAAACAGGACGTTTATTAAAGCAATACGGTACGAAAGGCTGTACTTTATCGTCCAATAAGGTAACAGTTCAATGGTGTGGTTAGGCCCGACGTACAGGGGATTAAAATATAACCTGATTATTATATATATCTTAGGTACAACTTGTTAACCAGGTTCTTGAAGTTCACCACCAATAAAATAAAATCAGAGTGCTGTAGAAACTGAAAGTGAAACCAACTTGTTTAACCACCAGACAAAATAGGTGATTTACTAACTACAGCTGACAAAGGTTTGTTGTAAATGAATTACAGATAACAGAGTACAACGCATATATCAAAAGAATGGTAATGTCACAAAATGACAGTGGAGATGTCAGGATGAGTGCATTTTGCATTATAAATTTAAAAATATGTAGAGCAAGAGAGCCCACAAACAAGCATTAGGAAATCCCCCCCCCCACCCCTTCATTGTTAGTTTTACATTTTCTTGTATATGTAGATGACATTTTGGCAAGAAGGACAGTGGTGCTCCACATCTTGACAGGAATCAATGCAGAACGTGATACATTTTTTACCCATGGCCCAGGTCATCAGACATCAGCAGTGTGGGCTGTGTGCGTGATCACTGTCTGCTGGCAGTGGGGACACACAGTTTGTCCTGGGACGTCATGTAGTGCCGGTGTTACGACTAAGTGAGTCACTGTGGACGAGAAACGCACAACACATAAAGTTCAGGGTATATCTTAATATTCTTGGGTCTCTATTTTCAATTTAAAAACTTGTACAACGCAAACGAGAAGGAGTTCCCTCTTCCTCACTTCCATTTTATAGGTGAAGACTAATGCAGTTTTTATATCACACATTTTTTAATAATATGTGTTACTGTTGTTATTGGAGACTTTCCGGTTTGAGATTTCATTACCAGGTTCCAGGATAAAATGTACTTACTGCACTGACTCAGCAAGACCAGCAGAGGCTGCCAAGAGCAAAGCAACTGTAACTTGGTAGTGAGTTTCTTTCTTTCCTATGTCTTGAAATTTATGTTATTAAAGAGGGTTTTAAGGTAGACAAGAGGACAGATTCTTCTCATGGTGTCATGGTTAGAATTGCGACACATCCCTAGATGTGAGAAGACCAAAATCTAATTTCAGTAATTTAGGTTTAGTAAAGAAAGGCTTAGAAAGACTTTACTCTGAACAAAACAAGAGAGAAATGCAACAAGTAGTACTTTGTTAGCTTTATCCATAAAAACTCATATTTGCTTATTTTTAGCCAAAATAAAAGTACTTAGTTCTGAAGACCCATTTATCCACCACACAACTCATTCAAAAGTGATTTGTGTTACTTGAAAGCAAGTCTTACCTGAGAAGAGTGTGTGGTATTTATGTGGTATTTATGTTTTCATCTTTTTGTACAGAGACAAACCTTGAAAACAAAGTTCTACTTGATTTGGGCTATTTACACATGTATAAATGAGGCAGAGTGAATCAAACAACCTCTCGTGCAGATTGATGCACAAAATAACCACAGCAGCAGTAATTAGTTCAGAATCAATGAGAAACTAGGAATCAGGAAACGTTTATTGCCATTATGTGTTAGACATACACTCACCTAAAGGATTATTAGGAATACCTGTTCAATTTCTCAATAATGCAATTATCTAATCAACCAATCACATGACAGTTGCTTCAATGCATTTAGGGGTGTCGACAATCTCCTGAACTCCAAACTGAATGTCAGAATGGGAAAGAAAGGTGATTTAAGCAATTTTGAGCGTGGCATGGTTGTTGGTGCCAGACGGCCCGGTCTGAGTATTTCACAATCTGCTCAGTTACTGGGATTTTCACGCACAACCATTTCTAGGGTTTACAAAGAATGGTGTGAAAAGGGAAAAGCATCCAGTATGCTGCAGTCCTGTGGGCGAAAATGCCTTGTTGATGCTAGAGGTCAGAGGAGAATGGGCCGACTGATTCAAGCTGATAGAAGAGAGACTTTGACTGAAATAACCACTTGTTACAACCAAGGTATGCAGCAAAGCATTTGTGAAGCCACAACATGCAAAACCTTGAGGCGGATGGGCTACAACAGCAGAAGACCCCACCAGGTACCACGCATCTCCACTACAAATAGGAAAAAGAGGCCACAATTTGCAAGAGCTCACCAAAATTGGACAGTTGAAGACTGGAAAAATGTTGCCTGGTCTGATGAGTCTCGATTTCTCTTGAGACATTCGGATGGTAGAGTCAGAATTTGGTGTAAACAGCATGAGAATATGGATCCATCATGCTTTGTTACCACTGGGCAGGCTGCTGCTGGTGGTGTAATGGTGTGGGCGATGTTTTCTTGGCACACTTTAGGCCCCTTGGTGCCAATTGGGCATCGTTTAAATGCCACGACCTACCTGAGCATTGTTTCTGACCATGTCCATCCCTTCATGGCCACCATGTGCCATCCTCTGATGGATACTTCCAGCAGGATAATGCACCATGTCACAAAGCTCGAATCATTTCAAATTGGTTTATTGAACATGACAATGAGTTCACTGTACTAAAATGGCCCCCACAGTCACCAGATCTCCACCCAATAAAGTATCTTTGGGATGTGGTGGAACGGGAGCTTCGTGCCCTGGAGGTGCATCCCACAAATCTCCATCAACTGCAAGATGCTCTCCTATCAATATGGGCCAACATATCTAAAGAATGCTTTCAGCACCTCGTTGAATCAATGCCACGTGGAGTTAAGGCACTTCTGAAGGCGAAAGGGGGTCAAACACAGTATTAGTGTGGTGTTCCTATTAATCCTTTTAGGTACATACATAATGTGTAAACCTATGCGCGCACACGTATATAAAACATTATACACTCATGCATGCACATACAAAAAGGTTGTATATATATTGTAAAGATAGTGTTTTACATATATTTGTATAAATGTTTCAAAAGTATGTATACGTTTTTCAGTCATAAGTATGTATGCTCTTACATGAGGATGTGGAAGCGTTTCACAGTAATCTTAGTAATGAATGTACGTGCATCTCACTAGTGTATGAGTGAAATCTCACTGGCATACAGAAGGCATCACGATTACACCAGAAGGTGGAAGCAAAGAGGGCTGATTTTGAACAGCGAAAAGTGCCAATCTTACGTCCTTGTGTAGGTCCAAGTTTATAAATACTACCATAATCAAGTGATGGAATGTCATTTGACTTAGGTGTTCGAGCAGCATTTCTGCGGTCGGTGTGAAACTATCTGCGTGGATGTGGGGGATGTGAGGCGTAGTAAACGGGACCGTCTGCTTCCTCCGTGGCACCGTGCAGTCAGCCTCATCTCACCGCGCAGAGACTTCTGTCAAAAGCTTTGCTTTTATCCACTTCTCCGTAGTGGAGAGCACACATGTAGATCTTACAAATGTTTAATAATTAAACATTATTTTCGACTCCTGTTTTTGGAGACTTCTGTGAAATTCTAAAGCCCCGCTATTATTGGACATGGCTACAATCCGGTTACCATGCTGCCGACAAGCCGAAGTTGTTTTGGGTGCTCGCTCCTTTTGCTTGACGCACGCTCCTGATCTTGAATCTAGAATCGATTGCTCTTCCTTGAGGTCCCGGATGTTGTGGTTGAATTGTTTGCCGTCTAATTTTTTGCAGTTGAATATTATAATGTTGAATTATTTGCGGTTGAGTTTTTTGCAGTATTTTAACGTTGTAAAACATTCAGATACATAATTTCAATGCGTAAATATTCAGTGCTAGAAATTCAATCACCTTTTTCTTTCAAAACCCCATGACACATATTTACTTCCATATACATCTGCTTTTGAAGTCTCTCTTTTGGTGGCAATATGCAGAACATTCTGTAAATTAGATAAATCAATGTTGTGCTTAATAATCAAGAGTGACTTACATAATCTCTATGGACACAAGAGACATGAAACTACAAAATAAGACCAACCGAGACACTCGGTTCATAGAGACGAGAGAATGATAAGGAGGCTCATTCTCAGTCACTCAAGCATGATGTTTCTGACGTACAAGAACCATAACAAATCGTGGGCATGGTTTTTTGTTGGTTTCTGGGTTGGTAGACATGCCAGATACCCAAATGAATGGGTAGAAACACTAAAAAAGTGGAATTTTCATAATATGTTTTTGGAGGATGAATAGATGTTGTCAGTTACAAGAAACATTCACTACTCGACTTGGAACACATGTCAGTAAACACATTTTATAAGGACGCTCTTACACACACACAATGTCTTTACATACAATTTTTATTTGGGCCATAATTGGTCGTTTCAATCCCAGATGCCCCGGTAACAAGTTTTACTGCCTTCCCTTATGAATTTACAATAATGTGTAATACTGCGTAGGATACTTTAAAGGGATTACATTATAAGACAATATAGTCAATGGCATACAAGGAATACAATAAAAGAAGACTAGATATAAATGTAATTATTTATTTTATTTTTTGTGGGTTTACCTAAATAGCAGTACTAGCACAATGTATCAAAATACATTAAAACATTAAAATAAAACAATGGATAATCAGTAGATTAATACTAATAATTTCACAATCAAATTTAGCCCTATCTCGACATAATTATTTGTTTTGATCTTCCATTTATTAGATCGATGATGACTGGGAAACTGGAATATCAGACATTACCACCTAAATCAACAAAACATAACTATCAAAATAGGCCCGACGTGTTCTTAAATGTTCGAGGGTGGCCGTAACTACACCCTTGAACAGTTACATTATTGGACGACAAAGTACAGCCTCTCGTACCTTATTGCTCTAATAAGCATTTAAAGCAGTATTGTCATGCTGTGAGGTTCGTCTCAGCAGCCTGAAGGTCTACTTCTTGTTGAGAAAATCTTCTCCAAAGCAAATCATCTGTTTCACTGAACTCAGGATCAGCGCATTCATGTGTTCATTGGTGTGGATTTCTGAGTGGTAGTTCCTCACGAGAAAGATGCAGTTTGGAGAAAGGCCCAGTAACACGCTGTATTTGTCAACCTAATACAGGATCACAGGATTTTGGTTGATTAGTGAATGTTAAACGTTGGGAATAGAAAAAATAGATTCTTCTGCTTGATTCCGGAAAAGTGGACTAAAAACAAGTCAACAATAGAAAACGTACCAGTCCCTTCAAGTTCATGTTGTTATAAACGTTGTCCATATTTTGTTCCACTTCAGGAAACGCCTCATCAACTTTGGTCAGAATAGCCAGTTGGGGAATTCCTGTAATGACAGAAACATAATCCGTCCAGTTGTTTTGATTCCTTCAGTACACTCATGACCAGTGAGATCTCTGCTCTTACCCATTTCACTGGCTTTCATTCTGACTTCTCTCATCTTGTTCACAACTCCATCACTTAATAAAGACACCGAGACAGCAGGAATGACAGACACCAGGACGTGAACTTTGTCCTTCAGAGTGGGACATGAGTTGTAGTGTTTGTCATTCGCCTTTAGCTGGACTTCAGGATTGAACTAGGAAAACAATTTTAAAAAGATAAACTACCATTGAATAGAATAGCTAAACAATAGCATTTGGAATTAATTAATCGCAAAACCGTACAAAAACTAAAGTTAATAACTTCAATTCAGAGTTCAAAAATTAAAATTAAATGAAAACAATACAGAGACTGGTCGCCCTAACTTGGCCCAGGTCCTTGCCAGCTCCCTTGGCCCACTAGCACCTTACATAGGTTCACAGGCCAGAAACCTTGGTGTAATTATTGATGGGGCGTTTAAACTAGACAAGCACGGCAGCTCAGTGGTTAAAGCTAGTTTCTTTCAGCTTCGGCTTCTAGCCAAAGTCAAACCCTATCTAAAAAGGGCTGATCTTAAAAGGTCATTCCTTAAAACAAAAGGAGATCGAGCCTTCCCAGTGGCGGCTCCCACAATGCTTTGCCGTTTTCTGTGCGGTCTGCGACTAGCCTTTCTTTTAAAACACGCCTTACGACCTACTTTTTTACCTTGGCCTTTTGCTGAGTTAAGTCACTTGTATTGGATTTTTTATCTGTTTGCCTTTTACTGTTTTCACGTGTTGTTCTATCTTTGCTCGTATTGTTTATTTCTGCTGATTATTTTATCCTGTAAAGCACTTTACTTAGTCATTGGCCTTTACAAGTGCTAAATAAATAAAGTTGACATTGACATTGATAAAAAGTTTTACCTGATAACCGTCTGACACGTGTCCCTTTAGGGCCAGTTTCAGGTCTTCCACTTTCACTCCCTTGTTGGTCTTTTCCTCAAGGCCCATCATGTCGTTGAAAATGAAAGAGTAACAGCTTTGATTGTCTTTGCTGATTTCATGAGCCTTGTACTGTAAGTAAGAAAGTGGAATTATTTGCATTACATTACTTTCAAGAAAGAATAGGTGAGGCATTCAAGTGATTTATCAGCTTCTATTGTTGTCACGGTAACAAACAAATTAACTACAGCAAATATCTGTGCAGTTTTCGTCAAACTTCTCTCATCTTCTTCACAACTCTTAATAAAGACACAGAACCAGCAGGAATGTCAGACACAAGGACGTGAACTCTGTCCTCCAGAGAGGGACATGAGATGTAGTCTTTCTCATTCGCCTTTAGCTGGACTTCAAGATTGAAATAAAACAATTAAAAATTATTATTGTGCTATGTAATTGTTTTAACTGTTCTTTAGAGTCCACAAACAAATAACAAGTTGGTCATACTTGTCGTGTAAATGTGCTTCCAGAGTTTGCATCCGTTTGAGCTGGAATAGAAATTCTGTCTCTTAAAGCACTTTCAACAGAGTTGATGAAGCTGGACTTTCCAGCCCCGATGGGTCCATGGAGCAGAATTCTGAGACGTTTGACTTCTGAGTTTCGAGGTTTGTAAGAATTCACAAAATCCTGATTGTCCTGGTAGTCTCTTTTGATCAAAGAGTAACAGAATTAGAAAAGTATAGTATATATATATTTGTTTAACATTTTATTATGAAATGTACAATATGTGAATCATTCTCACTTTGTCACATCCCTCCATGGCTGACTAGATCCTAAAGAGAAAGTTACATATGTTAACATTCCTTTTTTTTGTTAATGTTGGCATAATTCAAATTTTGAAGCAGTTTTGCAAAAGATTGAACATTAATGAGCTGAAATGATGACAGTTGAAGACGTACCTCCTCCCATTGCTGTAAAAGGAGACAGTAACACGTAAATGTGCATGATTTTAGAAACATTATTCTAGATGCCTAAAGGAGGGTGGTGACTTCCAGTAGAGACTCTTTTAACTTTCACTGAAGTACTATTTATTTTGGAGCGATTTTGCAAAAGCTAAAGCATGTGAGGTAGTAAGACATATGCAGGGTAATAACTTATGAACAATGCAGAAAATGCATGCAGTCACCATTTAGCCAGATGATAACAGGAGACAATCTGTAAAACCATCGCTTACCATATTTAAATAAAAGTCAATACAATTCACTGATTAATTTCATAGAGAGGTGAAAGTTAAACTTGTTAAAAGTTTAGAAGTCATAAAGACAAACGTTTTATCAACCTCATGAAGATATTAAGCTTTACTCAATGAATAATGAAGATATTGAGTAAAGCTCAATGTCTTCATTAGGTTGATAAAACGTTTTTTAGGGCTGGAAGGAAAGACATTTCATTTACTTGCATTTTTCTAGCACTGGATCTACGGGTCGTTTACATCTTTCAGTAGAACACCATGAAACTAATGATAATACACAACAATGACACGTGTCTTTAAAATAGTAGTTAGACATAATACAAATCCCTTACCTTTGTATCTGTGGCTCAGCAGAGTGCCGTAGTGTAGTAGTGGAGGAAAGAGGCTCCTTTATACTGTAGACTATGCGTTCACTTTCAGTTCCAGTGAATCATGACACAGGAGAAGGATAAGACTGCCTCCGTCGGACGGAAGACGGATCTTCGTTACCGTGATACTCGATGTGGGATTTCAACGCGCGTGTTCATAGACAGCCGTCCGGCTGGCTAAAAGCAGTGTCCCTGCACACGGTCAGAAACAGCAAATTGAGAAAGTCCACACTTCTCGCTCGCGCTGCTCTAGTTCCAACTTCGGTGGAGGTTTCCGAGCTGAAGCGTTTGCATTGAACGTCTCATCGAGGATCTCCTACAGCGGCAGACAAAACTTCCTGGTGTTACACCCATACTGGTTTTTACACCTACTGGTTTCCCTACGCGTGCGTGTTTGTGTTTACCCGACAGCAGCAGATGTGTCTGCGTCCGTTTCCTGATTCGTCACAAATTCACAAACATATTGCTGAAAATCTACAAAACGCATCACAAATCCATTGCAGCGATTGTATAAGTGAGCACTACATCCCAGCCACGTATGAAACTATTTATTAAGGAAAATATATGTAAAAAACGATCAGGATTCAAACCCTTCTGAAACATCCACACAACAATCTGCCTGCTGCTCAACGCAGTGCGCCACGGAGATTCACATAGTTCCTCTGCCCTTTGTTTCCTTTGTCTATTATCTATTATCTATCTTGTTTTCTGGCTCTATGTGTTGCATAGTCCTGTCCATGACAGTGCGGGTCTTGTTGCCAATGGTCCAGACTCCACTGGCTCTGTTTTCAGTTCCCTAATTCACTAGTCAGGATCACTTCAATGCATCATCTTCAATTTGTTCACAGTCCACACAGAAAGAACCTCATCTTTGTTGAAACAGTTTCCACCCCAACCTCTGCTGTAACAGTTAAAATCTGCCTACTACCCTACTATCCCTTAGCAATAAGTCTTTTATCTGCCATGATTTTGTTTTAACAAATGATTTGGACAATTTTTATGATTACTTAATCTTGGACTAGCCCAGAGGATTGCACACCCCTAAATGAATGGAAGCCCATTTCTGCCACTAAAAACAGGTAAGAAAGTCCAAATTATGACTTAACCAGCGCATGCGCAGGCTCCTTGCAGCTGGTTGTTGACGTCAGTACGGTCACAGAGCGGTGTGGTATGTGTTTTAACAACAACTGTTTCTCAAAGTCACAAGGCTGCATCCTTGTAGCCTCCAGCCTTCAGCAGCCTTGGCGGTAGACCTGGGCTGGTCCTCCAACAACCGCAGAGGCTGAACTGAACGGTCTCTAAAATGGGACTGTCTGGCTGCTCCCTATGCCTAACAACCTGCTGAGCATACCAATAAACGCCTTTTAATGTATACCTGACACCTGTGCGGGGGTTCAGTTTGGCGTGGGGTGAGGACGGGGAAGGCGATTCTTTTGTGTACCGCACTTCACACACCGCATGGCCTCATTATAAAGCCTGGTATCCAACGTGTTGCTCTGCCTTGCATTTAAAACGACTATTGGAGTCTTAAAAGATATGGAGAGCAATAAACAGAAGGAACGGGAGCAAGTGTGTGGACATTGGATTCTTCAGTGTGCGGAATATATGTTCATCTCCCCCGGCTTAGCCCCCCGCGCCTTCCAAAAAAGTTGGTCAGTTGAATCTCGTATAGTCGCAATATTTGCGTCCTCCACCCCTATCTAGCAGGTACGAGAAATGAGTATATTTTATCTCTTCTCTTTGTTGGAGTCATTCTGAATACTGCAACGGGATGGCGCTGTTTCTGCCACAAGCCTATTTAACACCAGGGTTAATTAGTGCAGGTGTGACGCACAGCGAGGCAGATGATTTTTGACCGTAAGTCACGGCGGATTGTGGACCGAATCTTTTTTTTGTTTTGTTACATAAATAAATGGATTGACATATCCGACATTAAGTTCAGAAGTAAGTTATTTTTAAGTTATCATTCTTAGCCACAAACAGCACGCCGGTAAACACGAGTGCAAAACAACTTAAATGTGCGCCAACACTTTGCCTTTAATACTACTTTCCGCTGAAGTCTTGACCGCAGCCAATCAGCAGGTGGGAAGCGACGGGAAGTGAAGGGAACGAGAGGAACGGGAGAAAACGGCATGGCAGCTGCTTGACCTAGCAGAAATGGAGCGAAAACAATGACGTTTAAAACCCGATATCGCTTAGCGTTAACGGCCTGTTGGACCTGTACCGTTGCCTGCATCAGTCTGGGAGCAATAAACCGTTTACCCGTATTCCGGTTTCCTGAGTCGTGCTTTCGGGTCTGCCATTGAAGCTTGACAAAAAGACTAGAAACAAATGTCATTATTCATGATATTTATTGTGGGTTTATCTAATCAGCACTAGCACAATGTGGCAATACATTGGAAATTAAAAAAATGTATAATCAGTAGTCTAATACAAGTTTCACAACCTAATTTAGCCTAAACTTCATTATTTGTTTTGATCTTCTATTTACCAGATCAATGATTACTGGGAAACATCAGACATCACTACCTAAATTAAAGAATGCATATCTATCAGATATGATATTGACTATAACTACAATAAAAAAAGTCCCATTTAATAATATAATTATGTCCCCACAAACAGACTTTTTTTTAAGCTGAGATAGAGTAAGATTTGCCTCTGCAGTATTTTAGGTCTACGGGTCGTTGACAAAGTCTTCTCCAAAGTTAATGATCCGTTTCATTGCGCTCAGGATCAGTGAATCGATGTCATCATTTGTTTCCATCTCTGTGTTGTAGTTCTTCACAGCAAAGATGTAGTTTGGTTGAAGACCAAGGTACGCACTGATTTCATCAACCTAATTTGGAAAAAATGTGCATTTAAGAAATGCTGCTCAAATCTTATTTTTGTGTATCAATTTTAAAATGTTTCCAATTTTAATAACAACATTCTACCAACTCATAAAATATAAACCTACCGTGTCCTTTATGTACTTGCTCCTACACACGTTCTTTACATCGGATTGGACCTCTTTACAAGCTTCATCAATTTTGGTGAGAACAACCAGATGAGGAATCCCTGCCAATACAAAGTTTAATACAACTCAATCAAATTTGTGTTTGACAGCTTATTTGATTCAATTTTTGAACCATAACAACTAAACCTTACCCAAGTCGCTTGCTGCAAGTCTGACCTGCCTCATTTTTTTCTTAGATTCATCACCCAGTAGACTCGCTGTGCTGGCATCGATGACACAAACCAGAACATGAACTTTGTCCTCCAGGGTGGGGCTTTTGTTGTAGTATTGATCATCCTCTGATATTTCAGAGCACGGATTGAACTGTAGAAACAATGTAAATCACAAAATAACTTGTGCAAATAGTTCTTTAAACATATATTTACATAAATATAATTATTGATACAAACAGATAGCGAAGCTGGATGGTTTTATGGAAATACATCAACAGCACTCAATGATGTCAGTAATTAATTGGACTGTACCTTGTAACCATCTTTTATGTGCCCCTTCATGTCCAGTTTGATGTCTTCCACACAAATTCCTCGTTTGTCTGACCCCTCGAGGCCCATGGTGTCAGTGAAGACAAAAGGGTAAAATGTCCCTGGTCCTCCTTTGTTGATTTTGTAGATTCGGCGCTGTCAAACAGAAAAAATAAGAGATGATGACATTATTGAACCTTTTGATCAATGTTTAAGAGGAACTTTGTCACATGGCCTTTTAAATGATTCCAAGCTGCTTAATGTGCTGCTCGTCTGATCAGTGTGCTGCAATTATCTTCAAGTTGACTTAAAGATAAATCGACAATAGGTGAAAGAATTGTTTAACTTGTTTAAACTAACTGAAGTTTTACATACAACCTCAGTTAAACCGTAGACTCAAGGGAATCATACCTTCGTGGTGAAGGTTTTTGAGGAGGAGTTTGCTGCATCTGTTTTAGCTCGATCAGTGATTCTTCCTCGTAAAGCGCTGTCGACAGAGTTGATGAAGCTGGACTTTCCAGCACCAATAGGTCCATGAAGCAGAACTCTGAGCTGTTTGACTTCTTTGTTATGAGGCTGATAATCCTTCACAAACTGCAGGTCTTCCTCTTTTTGGCTGTTCATTAAAGAAAAGGTAAGATATGTCACATCCTTTCACTGTACTTAAACATTATTATCAGTTTTATTTAGTAGCTGCACTGTTGCCAGGAATTAAACACACCACTCACCCCCAACGTATTTTCCGCCACTCTGCAATCAAAGCTGACAAGCACATGATGATGTAACACAAATGAATAATCAGTCATTTGTATTTTTATACGTTTATCAATGTATTTTTGCATCTTAGACAACGTTCAGGATTTTATTTACAACTTTTGATCTACTTTTCTCACTTTTGATATTTTGACAAGCAAAGTATTGTTCTGAGTTTAAACAATGTTCTGTAATGTGAGTTTCTTACGATCAGCAGCAGGTTTTGACTGTCCTCCACCCATGGCTACAGAAGGACAGTAAGGCAACATTTAAACAAGAAGCATTATTACACATTACACAATTTATTATCAAAACGTTTTTTAAAAAGTTCAAACATGCGTCTACTTATAACATTTAAAACGGGCTCAGGTGCCGCACAAGCAAATCATTTATTCTCAATGAATATGTGTCATTTTAATTGACTCTGTTTAATCTCTCGACAATTGCAAGGATTAACTTTTATCTGAATTGAAAATATCCAAAGAATCGTACCTGCACTCTTTTGCCTGTAAAAAGAAAAGGATTAATCATTATGATTTTGACAAATTTTTTAATATTGGCATAATTACAAACTTGAAGCACTTTTGCAATGGGTTGAACATTAAGGAGCTGAATGATGACTGGTCAAGACTCACCTCCTCTCTTTGCTGTAAAAGGAGAAAGAAACATGCAAATGTGCATGAATTTTATGTTTTTTATGGAGGATGAATGTTTCTAACTAGAAATAGTAACTTCAAGTACAGACTCTTACAGATAAAGATGCAAATGAAATACTGTAATTATATTTATTTTGGAGAGACTATGCAAACTAGAAAATGAAACTGCTTAACGCAAGTGAAAGCGTAGCTACATAGAGTAGTAGGAAGTATGCATAAGACGATCACAGGAAACAACCTGAAAAACCTTCAAGACGACGTTTCCAAATTAGACCAAAATAGTCCAAGTGTCCAAGCATACTAAATTGAAATGAAAGTCAATACTATTTTCGTCGAAGGTTTAAAATTTAAATTTAATTTAATTAACTTATTCCACCCCCTGTACATATTTCACTTTCACTTTAATCAAATTGGCTTTTCTATTATATTGTGTATATATTGTGCATCTTTCGTGCACAATATATACTTAAAGCACAGACCAATTGCATTCGAGTTAAACCATCCCACGTGATACTACCCGACCAATCGAGTCTTTGCATTCCAGACAGGACGACGATATTGTCTCAATAGTGCGGACAGACGAGAGAGTTAGCGGCAAATTAGAAATAAAAAGACGGTAGGAAGAAAATAAAGATATTGGGATTCACAATCCCGCCGAGTTGGTTGATGAGAAGAATCCGACACGTCAATCAATCAAAATTAAAAAGGTTAACATTTATTTAGAAGAGACAAAGATACATGAGAAATTTGCGCAGATGCAGCAGGAGACCGTCGTAAAGTGTGTCCGCTGTCAGAATGTGACCTCTTTTAAATTCTTGCCCCCCACCTCAGTCCCCATGCAACTGTTTCTAAGAAAGTAAAAAAAGAAAAAGGCATAGCAACAATGTTTCTACCTTATATGGCCAAATAAGGTAGAAACATGGAATGGCAGTTGCACAGGATGTCTGTGGTTTTGTTTCGGGGTGCTGTGGAGGTCAATAGTTTTTAGTTCTCATACTGCTTTATATGTTCTTTACAGCACAGCGTTATTTCCTGCATCATAACAGCATTTGTTTTACAAGAAAACAAATACAAATAAAAGGAAAAAATAAATTCAAGTTTCTCTTCTCTTCCCCTTTTTTCTGAATTGAAGCACTTTATTTGAACATGCAGATATTTTCACTTTTTATTTAAATGCAGCCCAACTTTTATTTAGTTAATTGAGAGGATATTACTTATATTTGCAGTCACATATATATGTTTAGTTATATGAAAGGAGTTTTAGAATTTTACTCAATTCATTTGATTTGTTAGTCTTGTATGCAGATTTTCTCTAACTGGACCTCGTCACATTTTATTTGAAGACCCCTGCACTACAATGACATTTGTCATCAAAATATTTGTTAGGAGTAACATAAATCCCTCACCTTTGTATCTGTGGCTCTGCAGAGTGCTGCTTCAGTGATTGTGGCCAGTAGAGCCCCGTTATATGATGATATATATGAGGATGTATGCTTTCACTTTCAGATAGACAATCATGTGACTTATTATAAAAGGAGAAGAATAGGATGAAAATAATGTCTCATTTAATCTCACTTTTTTTTCGTAACTGTTTATGACAACCAAACTGATGAATTTCATGAGAAACTTTGGAAAACAGTTCTAAAACGGAAATAAAAAAAATCAGTTGGAATTAAATAAAGAAGTCCCACTAGCAAATTACATTGGGATCAAATAATTTAATAGTTTATTGCAGCTGTATATCTTATGGAGTAATTACTCATATCAATATTTTTGCTAATCAAGGTTCTCCCTAATTATGATTGTTCTTTTTTTACGATGAACTGATTTATAAAATGTAAAAGAAAAAGCATGATATAATGCTGATATAGTTGATTTTGTAGGATATAACAAACTTGTCTCCTAAAAAGTTACATTCCTATACATGTTACATACCCAACATACATACCCATACATGTGGTATCAGTTAGATACTTGTGGTCACCTTGTGAATTCAAACAAAACTTCTTGTCATAAGTCAAGTCAAGGTTTGGAATGAAGTAAGTTGGTTTGTTATGTACTTTAATTTATGTAAGTGATTTCACATCAAGAACATTTGAACTGATTTCATGAAATAATACAAATCTCAAATACCACTGCACAATTATGTAATAATAAGCATTTAAAGCAGTGTTGTGTCATGCTGTGAGGTTCGTCTCAGCAGCTTGAAGGTCTACTGCTTGTTGACAAAGTCTTCTCCAAAGCAAATCATCTGTTTCACTGCACTCATGATCAGCGCATTCATGTCTTCATTGGTGTGGATTTCTGAGTGGTAGTTCTTCACGAGAAAGATGCAGTTTGGAGAAAGGCCCAGTAACACGCTGAATTTGTCAACCTAAGACAGGATCACAGGATTTTGGTTGATTAGTGAATGTCAAATAAAAAAAATAGATTCCTTTGCTTAATTTCTGAAAAATTGGACTAAAAACAAGTCAACAATAGAAACTAACCAGTTCTTTCATGTCCTTGTTCTTATATACTTTGTCCATATTTTGTTCCACTTCAGGAAACGCCTCATCAATTTTGGTCAGAATAGCCAGTTGGGGAATTTCTGTAAAGACAGAAACAATCCGTTCTGGTGTTTTGATTCCTTCAGTACACTCATGACCAGTGAGATCTCTGCTCTTACCCATTTCACTGGCTGTCATTCTGACTTCTCTCATCTTCTTCACAACTCCATCACTTAATAAAGACACTGAGACAGCAGGAATGACAGACACCAGGACGTGAACTTTGTCCTTCAGAGTGGGACATGAGATGTAGTCTTTATCATTCGCCTTAAGCTGGACTTCAGGATTGAAATAAAACAATTAAAAAAAGATAAACTACTATCAAATTGATCAGCTAAACAGTAACATTTGGAACAATCAAATGCAACAAAGTGGTTGAATGCAATAATGTGCAAAAAGAAAAGTTCAAAGAGTTTTACCTGATAACCATCTGACACGTGTCCCTTTAGGGCCAGTTTCAGGTCTTCCACTTTCACTCCCTTGTTCCTTTTCTCAAGGCCCTTTATGTCATTGAAAATGAAAGAGTAAAAGCTTCCATCAGCTTTGCGGATTTTATAAGCTGCGTACTGTAAAAAAGAACGTGGAATTATTTGCATAATTACTTCTTCCAAGAAAGAATAGGCATTCAAGTGATTTCTCAGCTTCTATTGTCGGCACGGTAACAAATAAATTAACTACAGCAAATATCTGTGCAGTTTTTGACAAACTCATCATCTCATCTCATCATAACTCAAGGTTTTCTGTATCTCAGATGTTCTGTCCCAGCACTGCTGATGGGACACTTTGAGCAACATCTAAACAGTCAGAGGTTCACAAGGCTGCGCTTTGGGGGAAACATACTATTGTATTACTCTATTTCTTGCATCCATCCATCTTCAAAGCGCTTATCCTGTACTCAGGGTCGCGGGGGGACTGGAGTCTATCCCAGCTTACTCTATTTCAATCTTTCTTAATTGTAATGTACTTCTATTTCCGCAAATATAGAAACACATATCAAATTAAATTTGTTTTCACCATAGGGTAGGTTGACATCATCTCTAAACTCTTTTCTTCTCGCTGAGTGATGCCTTCATTGGCCTACAAAGAATAGATAAATAGATGTCCAATTGTCCAAATGTCTGGTTACTACATTTTAATCCTTGCAGCCAATCAGAATCCTGATTTCCTTTGTGGCTGTGGTATAAAGCTAAATATTGATAATAATAATAATACACTACAATGATCTTTGGCTTTGAAATATTTGTTAGACATAATAGAAATCGTTTACCTTTGGGTCTGTGGCTCTGCTTCAAGTAATGGTGGCAAGTAGAATGTATGCTGTATGCTTTCCCTTTAAGATTCAGTCATCAATGGACCTTACATTCATAAAAGTAAATCATTTACCAACTTGATTACTCCAACCTGCCAACGCCTAGATAATATTTGGAAAGCAAAGTCGGCAAACTCATTTGAGACAGATCAATCAATTAGGACAATGGAAAGTACCAATGAAGGAAGTAGGTACATTTAAAAAAATGACTCAACATTTTCATCAAAAAATAGTTTTTTTTTACTGAGTTTTATAAATCTTACAAACAAAACATTATTTTCCAATCTTCACTCAAATGTGTATTTTTTTGTTCTATGTATTATATTTTTCAAATTAAATATAATCTTTTAATTTAAGTTTAAGTTTTTATTTCATTTTTGGATCAAATTCAGGCTCCACCCTGCGGAGGGGCGGGGCATCAACAGAGAGGAGCGTGGCATCATGATTGCCTGTTTTACAGCTTAACAAATTCGGTATACCACCACCAACCGACCATAATACTGTTTACCATGTCTGTCCAAAATGCCATCACTTCATCATTGTAGGGGTGGGTCGGTAGGGCTCCGGACACAGACACACGATGACAGGGTGGTCGGTTTAAATATATTTATTTTACTTCCGCTCGCAGGAACGCCGCTCGCTCGGTCGGTCTTCCCCCCCCTCGCTCGCCCCTGCCTCACTGCTATAAAGGGGAGAGCACACACACACATGTCATTATCCCCAGGTGATTGTTATTATTTTCACCTGGCACTGTTCCCCGAGCCACTCCCCCTCTCTCCCACCTGCAGCCGGGCTGAAACCACACCCGCCACCACATACCCCCACCGCCCGACTTAGGCCGGGGAGCCGTCCGGCCTAGCTTACTCCCCCCCCCCTCCCTCCAGCGGGCGGGAGAGGAAGTCCGCCACGACCATCTGCGTCCCCGGCCTATGGACCACCTTGAAGTTAAAAGGCTGCATGGCCAGATACCACCGAGTGATCCGGGCGTTAGTATCCTTCATGCGGTGGAGCCATTGGAGCGGGGCGTGGTCCGAACAGAGGGTGAATGAGCGTCCCAGGAGGTAGTAGCGCAGGGAGCCCACCGCCCACCGGATGGCCAGGCACTCCTTCTCCACCGTGCTGTACCTGGCCTCCCTCTCCGACAGTTTCCGGCTGATGTAGACCACCGGGCGGTCGACCCCCCCGACCTCCTGGGACAAAACGGCCCCCAGCCCTCTGTCCGACGCGTCGGTCTGCAGCACAAACGGGAGAGAAAAGTTAGGTGTGTGGAGGAGCGGCTCCCCACAGAGAGTCTGTTTTACCTTCTCAAACGCCCGCTGACACTGCTCCGACCACTGGACCGGATCTGACGCACCTTTCCGGGTCAGGTCGGTCAAGGGGCTGGTGAGGTCCGCAAACCCGGCGATGAACCGTCTGTAGTAACCTGCCAGCCCCAAAAACCGCCTCACCTCCTTTTTCGTCTTGGGGCGCGGGCAGGCTGCAATTGCCGCTGTCTTGTCCACCTGGGGACGCACCTGCCCCCCCCCCAAGTGGTACCCCAAATACCGTACCTCCCTCCGTCCAACTGCACACTTCCCCGGGTTGGCGGTGAGCCCGGCCCGCCTCAACGACTCCAGCACCGCGTCCACCCGCCGCACATGCTCCGCCCAGGTGGTGCTGTGGATAATGACATCATCCAGGTAGGCGGCTGCATATGCGGCGTGCGGACGCAGCACCCTGTCCATGAGGCGCTGGAACGTGGCCGGAGCACCGAACAATCCGAAGGGAAGCATGGTAAATTGGTACAAACCATACGGAGTGGAGAAAGCCGTTTTCTCTCTGGACTCTGGGGACAGGGGAATCTGCCAGTAGCCCTTAGTTAAATCCAGGGTCGTAAAAAAACGTGCAGTGCCCAGCCGGTCCAGGAGTTCGTCGACCCGGGGCATTGGGTAAGCATCGAATCGTGACACGTCGTTCACCTTGCGGTAGTCCACGCAGAACCGCACAGTCCCATCCTTCTTGGCCACCAGAACGATGGGGCTGCACCAGGCGCTGTTGGACTCTTCTATTACCCCCATCTCCAACATAGCCGCCAATTCCTCCCGAACCACTTTTCTTTTGTGTTCGGGTAGTCTGTAGGGTCGTGACCTCACCGTCACCCCCGGGGGTGTCTCGATTCGGTGCGCTATCAGGTCGGTGCGGCCTGGCCGGGGGGAGAACACATCAGCAAACCGCTCCTGCAACTGGGCAATGTCTGCTCTCTGGTCCTCAGAGAGATGACCCTCACACGGGAGCGGGGTGGGATTGGCCGCTTTTGGCACCTCCGGCCCCAGGTCCTCTCTTTCCGATACTGTGGAAATCAGAGAAACAGACTCCGCCTCCCTCCAGGGTTTCAGGAGGTTGAGGTGGTATATTTGTGTAGCCCCGCCCCTGTCAGACCGCACCACCTCATAATCAACATCCCCCACCCGGCGTGTGACCTCGAAGGGCCCTTGCCACTTAGCCAGGAGTTTTGAGTTGGAAGAAGGAAGTAATACAAGTACCTTTTCTCCCGGTGTGAATTCTCGCAGCTTGGCTCCTCTGTTGTACAGCCGCTGTTGTCGTTCCTGGGCCTGGAGCAAATTCTCTCGTGACATCCTACCCAGTGTGTGGAGCTTTGCTCGTAGGTCCAGGACGTACTGGATCTCGTTTTTCCCGGGGCTCGGACCTTCCTCCCAGCTTTCTTTAATAAGATCCAGCACCCCTCTTGGTGATCTGCCAAACAGAAGCTCAAAGGGGGAAAACCCGGTGGAGGCCTGGGGGACCTCCCGGACTGCAAACAACAGAGGGTCAAGCCATTTATCCCAATTACGTTCATCGTCGCTAATAAATTTACGAATCATGGACTTCAGCGTCCTATTCATCCGCTCCACCAACCCGTCAGTCTGGGGATGATAAACGCTGGTGCGGACGGACTTAATGCCCAGTAACCCGTAAAGTTCTCCCAGTGTGCGCGACATGAACGAGGTGCCCTGGTCTGTTAGAATCTCTTTCGGGATTCCAACCCGGGAGATGACCTGAAACAGTGCTTGCGCGACGCTCTTTGCAGAGATATTGCGCAATGGCACCGCCTCCGGATACCGGGTTGCATAATCCATGAGGACTAACACAAAGCGGTATCCGCGTGCGCTCCGGTGGAATGGCCCGATTAGATCCATGCCGATGCGCTCGAACGGGACCTCCACCAGCGGTAGAGGCCGCAGCGGGGCACGCGGGATGGCTGGTGAATTGACTAGCTGACACTCCGGGCAGGACGCACACCAGCGGCGCGCGTCCGCCCGGATGCCTGGCCAATAAAATCGGGCCATTATCCGGTCTAGTTTTTTCCCGTATCCCATGTGACCCGCCATCGGATTATAATGAGCCGCCTGGAAAATCATTTCCCGGCGGCTTTTCGGCACCAGCAACTGGGTGTTTTCCTGCCCCGTTCGAGTGTCACGACTCACTCTGTACAACCTGTCCCTAATCAATGAGAAGTGCGGGTACGACAGTGCTACGTCAGGGCGCACCAAATGACCATCAATTTTTATCACCTGGTCGTAGGCTGAGCGTAGAGTATCGTCACGAGACTGCTCGAGTGGAAAATCTTCCATGGCGCGGAACTCGGGAACCGCCGGAGTCTCCTCGGGAGGCTCCGCCGGTTCCCCCCCTCCCCCGGCGGCGTCGGACGACCTCGCGTCACCGCTGAGCACAGCACAAATACCGCATGTCCCTGTCGGTCGTGAACGCACCCCCGCAGCCTCTCCCATTAGCGTGTTAAATCCCTCCCAATCCGTCCCCAAAATTACGGAGTGCGTCAGGTGGGAGCTAACCGCGACCTTTATTCTATATTTTCTCCCCTTGAACCTAAGTTCGACGGACACTATGGGATACTCATGAATGTCCCCGTGCACACACCTAATTTTCACCCGCGACGCTTCTACCAATGCCCCTGGCCGAACCAGGCTCTGATGTATCATGGACTGCGAGCAGCCCGAATCCACCATCGCCTGGCGTGTACCCCCCTGGATTCTTACCGGAACGCGGTACGTCGCTCCCGGGCCGGGGGAGGGTGATGGAGCGCCGGCGACCCGGATCACCTGCCCCACCTCCATCAGCGGGCACTCCCTCCGCAGGTGGCCGAGCCGCCCGCACTTCCAGCACTCCTGCCCTGGCGTTTGAGAACCTCCCGTTGGGTCAGGAAGGGTGCCGGGGTTTGCTGCGGTCGGGGGGTCCCGGTGTACAGCTGCCGGCGGCCGACGTGGGGCCGGTGTGGGCCGCTCCGTGGTCCGCTGCGGGCTCCCTCCGGCTGGCGCTGCTGCCGGTTGCGTCGCAGGCAGCGCTCCCTCCCGGCCGCCCCGTCCGCTGCGGTGCACCGCCAGGTGGTCCTCGGCCAGGGTGGTGGCCGCCTCCAGCGTCGGTGGCCGGTGGTACCGGACCCACGCCGCCGTCCGGGCCGGGAGCCCCTCCACGAACTGCTCCAGTACCACCGCCTCCAGGACTTCTGCCGCTGTCTCCACCCCCGTCGGCCGGAGCCACCTGGCGGCGGCGTCCCGGAGCCGCCGCCCGTAGGTGAACGGCCGATCCTCTGGCCCCTGCCTGGCCCCCCGGAATCGCCGCCGGTGGTCCTCGGGCAGCAGCCCCAGCCGGTCGACCACGGCCTTCCGCACGGCCGCATAGTCTCTCCGAGCCGCCGGGGGGAGCCCCATGGCCGCCGTCTGCGCCTCCCCGGTCAGGAGGGGCACCAGCCTGACCGGCCACTCTTCCTCCGGCCAGCAGCATGCCTCCGCCGTCGCCTCGAAGGCCTCCAGGAAGGACTGGGCGTCGTCCTCTGCCGTCATCCGGTGGAGGGTCAGGCCCGCCATCGCCGTCAGGCCCGGTGGTGGTAGCGGGGGTCCCGACCGCGACACCAATAGCTCCAGCGCCTGGGCCTGCCTCCCCACCTGGGCCTGGAGCGCACCCAGGAACTGCCGGTTAGCCTCGGCCTGGTCCCTCTGGATCGCCGCCAGCTCCCCAATCATCTGGCCCAGTGCCAGCGCAGGTTGGGCCGGCATCGCCTGCTGTCCCTCATCCGCCATTCCCCGCGTTGGGTGCCACTGTAGGGGTGGGTCGGTAGGGCTCCGGACACAGACACACGATGACAGGGTGGTCGGTTTAAATATATTTATTTTACTTCCGCTCGCAGGAACGCCGCTCGCTCGGTCGGTCTTCCCCCCCCTCGCTCGCCCCTGCCTCACTGCTATAAAGGGGAGAGCACACACACACATGTCATTATCCCCAGGTGATTGTTATTATTTTCACCTGGCACTGTTCCCCGAGCCACTCCCCCTCTCTCCCACCTGCAGCCGGGCTGAAACCACACCCGCCACCACAATCATATTAGATGATTGTAGGAAATCAACAAAATCAGTAAATTAGTTTATTTGTGTCACAGTTTGGGTTCATGTCCTGTTTTATTTTGTAGTATCATGTCTCGTGTCAACTTCACTTCCTGCCTTGTCCTGTCTTCCCCTGTGATTGTCTGCAGTGTCGATGATTGTTTCCCTGATTGGGCACGATGGGTGGATATTATGCTGTGGTGGCGGGCGTGGTTTCAGCCCGGCTGCAGGTGGGAGAGCGGGGGAGTGGCTCGGGGAACGGGGCCAGCTGGAGACAATAACAGCCAGCTGGGGATAATTGTGTGCGTTTTTCCCCCTATTTGAGCAGTAAGGCGGGGGTGAGCGGGGAACAGAGCGGGCTGGAGCGCCGACAGCAAAGCAGACAACGCTGTGTCAGTAAACCAAATAAAAACCGTGTTCCGCAAATACGACAGTGTCCGTGCCCTCATTCCGGAGAACCCGGCAACCGATAGCCAGAGTCGGCTACAGTGGCGCCCAACTCGGCGGGGAGGAAAAATGACGGACGAGGAGCAACGGCAGGAGATGGCGGCCCAGCCGGTGCTCGCACTGGGCCAGATGTTGGCAGAAATGGCAGCGATCCAGCGCGACCAGGCGGAGGCCAACCGCCAATTCCTGGGGGCGCTCCAGGCCCAGGTGGGGAGGCAGGCCCAGGCCCTGGAGCAATTGGTGGCGCGGGCGGAACCACCACCACCGATCCCGACAGCGATGGCGAGCCTGACTCTCCACCGGATGACGGCCGAGGACGATGCACAGGCATTCCTGGAGGCCTTCGAAACAACGGCGGAGGCGTGCGGGTGGCCGGCCGGGGAGTGGGCAGTGAGGCTGCTCCCGCTGCTAACAGGGGAGGCGCAGGCAGCAGCCATGGGGCTGCCCCCGGCGGCCCGGCGGGACTACGTGGCGGTGCGCAAGGCAGTGGTCGACAGACTGGGGTTGCTGCCGGAGGACCACCGGCGGCGATTCCGGGGGGCCAGGCTGGGACCCGAGGACCGGCCATTCGCCTACGGGCAGAGGCTCAAGGACGCGGCCGCCAGGTGGCTTCGGCCAGGCGGGGTGGGATCAGCCTCGGACGTCCTCGAGAAAGTGGTCCTCGAGCAGTTCGTGGAGGGGCTCCCGGCCCGGACGGCGGCGTGGGTCCGGTATCACCGCCCACCGACACTGGAGGCAGCCGTCACCCTGGCAGAGGACCACCTGGGGGTACACCCCCGCGGACCGGGCGACGGGGAGGGCGCGCCGCCCCGACCCGCGGCGGCAGCCCAGGGATGGAGCCAGCAGCAGGCGGCGGGACGACCCGGACCGGCCCCACGGCGGACACCGACGGCCCCGCACCGCGACCCCCCAACCACAGCAAGCCCCGGCCCCCTTCCTGACCCACGGGGAGGTTCTCAAGCGCCAGGGCAGGAGTGCTGGAGGTGCGGGCGGCCCGGCCACCTACGGAGGGAGTGCCCGCTAATGGAGGTGGGGCAGGTGATCCGGGTTGCCGGCGCTCCAGCACCCTCCCCCGGCCCGGGAGCGACGTACCGCGTTCCGGTAAGAACCCAGGGGGGTACACGCCAGGCGATGGTGGATTCGGGCTGTTCGCAGTCCATGATACACCAGAGCCTGGTTCGGCCAGGGGCATTGGTAGAAGCGTCGCGGGTGAAAATTAGGTGTGTGCACGGGGACATTCATGAGTATCCCATAGTGTCCGTCGAACTTAGGTTCAAGGGGAAAAAATATAGAATAAAGGTCGCGGTTAGCTCCCGCCTGACGCACCCCGTAATTTTGGGAACGGATTGGGAGGGATTTAACGCGCTAATGGGAGAGGCTGCGGGGGTGCGTTCACGACCGACAGGGACATGCGGTATTTGTGCTGTGCTCAGCGGTGACGCGAGGTCGTCCGACGCCGCCGGGGGAGGGGGGGAACCGGCGGAGCATCCCGTGGAGACTCCGGCGGTTCCCGAGTTTCGCTCCATGGAAGATTTTCCACTCGAGCAGTCTCGTGACGATACTCTACGCTCAGCCTACGACCAAGTGATAAAAATTGATGGTCATTTGGTGCGCCCTGGCGCAGCACTGTCGTACCCGCACTTCTCATTGATTAGGGACAGACTGTATAGAGTGAGTCGTGACACTCGAACGGGGCAGGAAAACACCCAGTTGCTGGTGCCGAAAAGCCGCCGGGAAATGATTTTCCAGGCGGCTCACTATAATCCGATGGCGGGTCACATGGGATACGGGAAAACACTAGACCGGATAATGGCCCGATTTTATTGGCCAGGCATCCGGGCGGATGCGCGCCGCTGGTGTGCGTCCTGCCCGGAGTGTCAATTGGTTAATTCACCAGCCATACCACGTGCCCCGCTGCGGCCGCTACCGTTGGTGGAGGTCCCGTTTGAGCGTATCGGCATGGACCTCATCGGGCCATTTCACCGGAGCGCACGCGGATACCGCTTTGTGTTAGTCCTCATGGATTACGCAACCCGGTATCCGGAGGCAGTGCCATTGCGCAATATCTCTGCAAAGAGCGTCGCGCAGGCTCTGTTTCAGGTCATCTCCCGGGTTGGAATCCCGAAAGAGATTCTAACAGACCAGGGCACCTCGTTCATGTCGCGCACACTGGGAGAACTTTACGGGTTACTGGGCATTAAGTCCGTCCGCACGAGCGTGTACCATCCCCAAACCGACGGGTTGGTGGAGCGGATGAATAGGACGCTGAAGTCCATGATTCGTAAATTTATTAGCGACGATGAACGTAATTGGGATAAATGGCTTGACCCTCTGTTGTTTGCAGTCCGGGAGGTCCCCCAGGCCTCCACGGGATTTTCTCCCTTTGAGCTTCTGTTTGGCAGGTCACCAAGAGGGGTGCTGGACCTTATTAAGGAAAGCTGGGAGGAAGGTCCGAGCCCCGGGAAAAACGAGATCCAGTACGTTCTGGACCTGCGAGCAAAGCTCCACACACTGGGAAGGATGTCACGGGAGAATTTGCTCCAGGCCCAGGAACGACAACAGCGGCTGTACAACAGAGGAGCCATGCTGCGAGAATTCACACCGGGAGAAAAGGTACTTATATTACTTCCTACTTCCAACTCAAAACTCCTGGCTAAGTGGCAAGGGCCCTTCGAGGTCACACGCCGGGTGGGGGATGTTGATTATGAGGTGGTGCGGTCTGACAGGGGCGGTGCTACACAAATATACCACCTCAACCTCCTGAAAGCCTGGAGGGAGGCGGAGTCTGTTTCTCTGATTTCCACAGTATCGGAAAGAGAGGACCTGGGGCCGGAGGTGCCAAAAGCGGCTAATCCCACCCCGCTCCCGTGTGAGGGTCATCTCTCTGAGGACCAGAGAGCAGACGTTGCCCAGTTGCAGAAGCGGTTTGCTGATGTGTTCTCCCCCCGGCCAGGCCGCACCGACCTGATAATGCACAGAATTGAGACTCCCCCGGGGGTGACGGTAAGGTCACGACCCTATAGACTACCCGAACACAAACGAAAAGTGGTCCGGGAGGAATTAGCAGCTATGTTGGAAATGGGAGTAATAGAAGAGTCCAACAGCGCGTGGTGCAGCCCCATCGTTCTGGTGGCCAAGAAGGATGGGACTGTGCGGTTCTGCGTGGACTACCGCAAGGTGAATGACGTATCACGATTCGATGCTTACCCAATGCCCCGGGTCGACGAACTCCTGGACCGGCTGGGCACTGCACGTTTTTTTACGACCCTGGATTTAACTAAGGGCTACTGGCAGATTCCCCTGTCATCAGAGTCCAAAGAGAAAACGGCTTTCTCCACTCCGTATGGTTTGTACCAATTTACCATGCTTCCCTTTGGCTTGTTCGGTGCCCCGGCCACATTCCAGCGGCTCATGGACAAGGTACTGCGCCCGCACGCCGCGTATGCGGCCGCATACCTTGATGATGTTATTATCCACAGCACCACCTGGGCTGAGCATGTGCGGCGGGTGGACGCGGTGCTGGAGTCGCTGAGGCGGGCCGGGCTCACCGCCAACCCGGGGAAGTGTGCAGTTGGACGGAGGGAGGTACGGTATTTGGGGTACCACTTGGGGGGGGGGCAGGTGCGTCCTCAGGTGGACAAGACAGCGGCAATTGCAGCCTGCCCGCGCCCCAAGACGAAAAAGGAGGTGAGGCGGTTTTTGGGGCTGGCAGGTTACTACAGACGGTTCATCGCCGGGTTTGCGGACCTCACCAGCCCCTTGACCGACCTGACCCGGAAAGGTGCGTCAGATCCGGTCCAGTGGTCGGAGCAGTGCCAGCGGGCGTTTGAGAAGGTAAAACAGACTCTCTGTGGGGAGCCACTCCTCCACACACCTAACTTTTCTCTCCCGTTTGTTCTGCAGACCGACGCGTCGGACAGAGGGCTGGGGGCCGTTTTGTCCCAGGAGGTCGAGGGGGTCGACCGCCCGGTGGTCTACATCAGCCGGAAACTGTCGGAGAGGGAGGCCAGGTACAGCACGGTGGAGAAGGAGTGCCTGGCCATCCGGTGGGCGGTGGGCTCCCTGCGCTACTACCTCCTGGGACGCTCATTCACCCTCTGTTCGGACCACGCCCCGCTCCAATGGCTCCACCGCATGAAGGATACTAACGCCCGGATCACTCGGTGGTATCTGGCCATGCAGCCTTTTAACTTCAAGGTGGTCCATAGGCCGGGGACGCAGATGGTTGTGGCGGACTTCCTCTCCCGCCCTCTCGAGGGAGGGGGGGGGGAGTAAGCTAGGCCGGACGGCTCCCCGGCCTAAGTCGGGCGGTGGGGGTATGTGGTGGCGGGCGTGGTTTCAGCCCGGCTGCAGGTGGGAGAGCGGGGGAGTGGCTCGGGGAACGGGGCCAGCTGGAGACAATAACAGCCAGCTGGGGATAATTGTGTGCGTTTTTCCCCCTATTTGAGCAGTAAGGCGGGGGTGAGCGGGGAACAGAGCGGGCTGGAGCGCCGACAGCAAAGCAGACAACGCTGTGTCAGTAAACCAAATAAAAACCGTGTTCCGCAAATACGACAGTGTCCGTGCCCTCATTCCGGAGAACCCGGCAACCGATAGCCAGAGTCGGCTACATATGCTTTTTGAACATCTTATACTAATTAAAACCTGCAGCTGGGGAGCTGCAGCTGGGGAGCGGCACCGCGAAGGTCATAGAAAGATAACGCGTGCACAATATGTGAACTCTTTGACCCCGAAACCCCCGCACGTTCCACCCAGTTGTTGTGTGTGTGTATGAAAAATGAAATAAAAAGATGGCAAAAAGGGAAGTTCGTCGGAAGTCGACTATGCGGACGTGGTGTGGCTGGGCTTCCCCTTTGCAAAGTGGACAAAATATACGACTTGTCTGTGGTTTGTTCTTGCCTCTCAGTAAGGTAGCAGAAATACCTATCATCCACCTGTGTCCAATCACCTGCACCTCCCCTGTGTATTTAAGCCATGTGTGTCTCTGGTTCCATGCCATGCCTTAAAAAATATCCTATGCAAATTTATCCAAATATTGTGCACACGGTGGTCGAAGCTACGAGCTAACAAGGAAAACTAGGCACGAAACCGCTAGCATCCCACCCTGATTTACGGCGCTAACTGTAACATTTCTCAGAAAACAAACACCAAGCACCCGAATCACATCAATCAAAAATGCTCTTTACCTTTGCTGATCTTGACAAAAATATGAATTTGTTCTTGGTTTTTCCGGCTGAAATACGTTCAGCATCCATCTTGTGAGACTCACAAACATTCCTCTGCGTGTTTCGATCAGATTAGGGGTTTTAGGGGAGGATTTGGGGACTCAAACATCCCTGTCTTTTGGCTTGTGAGAGGCTGAGGAAGCTGGCGATCTTCTCTACGGGGGGCTACTCGGATCCAAAAGGCTCCGTCGACTAAAACCCACCACAGCCTGATCCCTCACAAAACGAGGGTTTCACCACATATCGTGAGGCCTGTACTGAAGCTTCTGTAGATGTGTTTCGTAAATTTCTCCACATATACTGTCCCCACACTGAGATGAGTGTTTTGGCTGCTATCTCCATGTTTTATTGGGACGGATACGCTGCAAGGGATTTTTTTCAGGCCGTTCTCAAAATTTGAAAGAAATTTCTGTGTGCCATCTTCATTTATTTCTTTACCAGTAACATACTGGTATTTACACATCAGAACACACCCACAGGTGTTCTCCTTCATTCTGACATCAAGCATCTTCCAGATGAACTTTGTAGTTGCAGAGAAAAACACCTTTTTATTATTGGTAAGCCACTTTTAAGCAGGGGGTCAAAAGATGGCCTGATTCGTTTCGGGTAAAACTTATTAACCAGGTTTATCAGGTTCACCACCAATATAATCAAATCACGGTGCTGTAGAAACTGAACAGGCAACCAACTAGTTTTACTAAAAGACCAAAGGTGACCAACAACTTCAGCGGAAAAAGTTATTTTTACTGTTTGTTGTAAATTAATTACAAATAATACAGTACAATGCATATATGAAAAGCATTTTAATTATAGGGTAAAAGAGTCACAAAATGACAGTTGAGATGTCAGTATAGGATGAATACATTTTATTTTAAAATAATGTCTAGAGCAAGAAAGAAGAATGTGAAAATGCAAGAGAGGCTACAAACATGCATTAGGAAATCATCACTCATCTATTATCAGTTTTACATTCGCTTGTATATGTAAATGACGTTTTGGCAAGAAGGGCAGCGGTGCTCCACATCTTGACAGGAATCAATGCAAAACGGGATACAACAGCAGAGAAAACACCTGTAGGTGAAAACCAAGACATTTGTGAACTTTTTTTTTTCATGAAATAAAAGCTAAACAAGTTTCTAAACAAAAAAGTATTTTTACCCAAAGACTGCGAGGCCACCACAGATGGCCCAGGTCATCAGGCCGGCAGTGTGCTCTGTGTGCGTGATCACTGTCTGCTGGCAGTGGGGACACACAGTTTGTCCTGGGACGTCATGTAGCGCCGGTGTTACAACCAAGTGAGTCACTGTGGACGAGAAACGCACAACACATAAAGTTCAGGGTCTATCTTCATATTCTTGGGTCTCTATTTTCAATTTAAAAACTTGTACAAAGCAAATGAGAACGAGTTCCCTGTTCCTCACTTCCATTTTATATGTCAAAACACATTTCGTAATATGTTTTCCTGTCATTGAAGACGTTCCAGTTTAAGATTTCATTACCAGGTTTCAGAATAAAATGTACTTACTGCACTGACTCAGCAAGACCAACAGAGGCTGCCAATAGCAACGCAACTGTGACTTGGTAGTGAGGTTTTATTCTGTTTCTTTTCCTATTTCCGTTTTGTAATTGATGTTATTAAGGCATCCAAACGTAGAGGGTTTTAAGTTAGACCAGAGGCCAGATTCTTCTCATAGTGTCATGGAAAATTGTACTTTTATATTAATGTAAATGTGAGAATTGCAAAACATCTCTGAATATGACAAGTCTAAAACCTTATTTAGGTCATTTAGGTTTGGAAAAGCCGGCGTTTGGCTTAAAGACTTCACAAACTCTTAACAAGGCAAAATGTAACAAGTAATACTCTGTTAGCTTTGGGCATAAAAACTAATACTTGTTTACGTTTAGGCCACAAAAGTACTTAGTTCACAAGAGACACACACAGTGAACACTCATCCACCACGCCTTATGCAAAATTCCATTGACCCGTTCAAAAGCAATTTATGTTACGTCAATCCAACCTGTGGTGGTAATTGGACCCGGGGCCACAGCGTAAGGCACACCTGTTAGAGAAAAAACTGTTTACCAAAGCAGGAAAGGACAGTTCAAAACAATAATATCTATAAATCACAGTAACTGGCTTTGCTAAAAATACACTTTAAGTGTGTGGTATATTTGTTAAGCTCTGCCTGTTGTAGAGACACAGCTTGAAAACAAAGGTATACTTGTTTGAAACAGAATGGTGTCACATTGTGTTGTTTAGCCGTAAATGACCAAAATGAACCCGAGGTAACAGGATCAGCCTGTTGACCGGGTCGGACACACACACCTCCCTGGTAAGCAGGCGGAGGCCCAGCGGGCGGGAAGCCCGGCTGAGGGTACGGCCCCGGCTGAGGGTACGGCCCCAGCTGAGGGTACGGCCCTGGATGCTGCGGTGCACCTCCGTAGTTGATGGGTGGCCCGGGGTACGGTGGAGCTAAGTCCTGTGGTGGATTTCCTTTTTCCATCTTCAGAAAGCTTCAATGCATGTGAGACATGTGTATTAATATTTGTCTTCTTGTGTCAATCAACCAGCTTTTAAGTTAATAAGAACATCTGTATGATACACTTAGTTATAAATCTAAGACATTGCCTTCTGTTTCTGTTTGGGGACACTACTTATTACCTGGTGACATAGCAATGGCTATATGGAAATGCTAGTGAAGGCTATTTTTTAACACAAACTGGAGCTAAATGTTGTATTGTGACCAACCTTGCATCAAACTTGTCATAGGATCAGTTAGAAATTAGAAAATAGATTTTTGCAAATGTAGATGTGAGAACAAGAGGCAAAACGTAACACCTCACAACGTGTCTGATTTATTATATCATCATGAGATGATCCGGCTGGACTGCTGGATTCAGCTCAGCTCAGATTCGTTGTTGTAGCTCATGAACAGCAGCAAGAGGATGTGAAGAAAAGCCTGGTTTCTGTTCACCAGCTGACATTTAGTATTTCTAAACCTTCTGACCATACGTTTCACATCTTCTTTACCCCCCACACTGCCGTGGACCTCCGCCAATGTGACTCTGTGTTTCTCGAAAGCAGGAAATCCAATATTCAAATACAAATATTTGGCTAATTAGCTGCTACAATGAATACTTCAGGGCGCGCCAGCCTGTTTCTGTCTGCTGTTCTCCACAGTGGCCTTTTTCTTCTTTTTTTAACAAAAGATATTTTGTTTGGTTCATTATTGTTTTTTATTGAATCTAGTGGGGGCATAACTTGGAAATACATTTAGAATTTATTTTCTTTCCACCATTAGGAAAAGCTAAGGAGATTGAGAGTGAGAATTGGAGTGAGAATTGTTCGTGATTGGCAGGTGGATGCAGGTCATCTGCTCAGTGGAGGCAGAGTGAAACAACAGAGAATAAGTTTGAAAGCTGTTTGCATCAATAATGTAGCTCTGTACTTCCTCAAGAAGGTCCTCAAGAGGCTCTTTCAGTGACGCAAACCAACGCGCTTTATTGCTTCATTTGAAAAACTCGAACAATGCAACACCCACAGTTTATGCTTCTCTCTCTCGACAAGCCCAGTCGGTCCCTGCTACACTTCCTGGTCTCCTCCTAAATCCATTATAAATCAATTAGATGTTTTTCGTCACAGCAGAGCACTTGTGCCTCGCCCTTTCTTTTGTTTGGTCATTGTGTCGCAATAAGCTCTTTGCGATCATTTGGCACTTCTTTCTTTCCACCAGTTCATACAGTGATGAAATAATAAGACCCGCTGTACAAGGTCCACATCCACATCATACAGATAGTAGCTTTTACGCAATCACAGCCGCAGATGATAGTTATATGACCTATTAAACGAAATAGACATACCTGTTTCTTAATAAAAAATAAATAAAAGAGCGTTACATCCCCTCTCGAACGGAGCCTCGTACTGAGTGGGGGAAAGTCACGGGGAGGCCAGGCTGGAATGGATAATGACAGCTATTTCCTGTTGTCTTCCTTGTGTTTCTGGTTTCTGAAGGAGGGACTGTAGTCCAGGAGCTTCGGTGTCTCCTCCCTCTTTTTCTTCCCTCCCTTTTACTCCGTGGGTCTGAAGGAAATGTTCAGGGTAGTGGCAGTGTTTGTTCCATTATATTCAAATAATGACCAGTGAGGCAATAAGGGTTAGGGAATGGCTCAGCGTAACGAGAGGCAGAGAGACGAGTGTTTGCTGAGAACAAAGTCATTCTTTGTTGGGTCGAAAATAATGCGTCGTATCAAAGATCTGTTTCAGGGAGCAACTCTGGAAAAATCCCACTCAAGAGCCCACGCATTCCGTACATCGGGCATTCTAAACACACCTAAAGTTTGCTTAAGAAAGACCAGACAGTATCGTTTCCCGTTGGCCCACTTTGGTTTCTGTGTTCAGCTGCTCTGACTCACTTGTGTGAAAACCTACCCCCATCTTTCACACAAATGCATCCTGTCTCAAATGTTCTTTGTTCAGGGTAGTTTCAATTGTCTACGTCTTATGAATGAAACCACTGTGATCAAGGTGAGGAACGTATGTGATGGGTCTTTAAATGTGAACTAAATTGGTCGCATCAGTCGACTTCCAAGAAAACACCGACCCGTGTTTGTGATTATTTGTCAGTCTCCTTTCATTCTCTCGCAGGCCAGATGTGAGTCAGGAGACGGCACAGGATGCCGAGAGGTCAGAGGACATTACCCGTCACATCTGGATTGCAGCACACTTCACCCGTGCTGACATGGGAACGCAAACTATTTCTGGTGAATGGCCACTAGAGGGCAGCAGATATGCAATATGATCATGTTTTGGTGAAGGGTTTGTTTATTCTTTCCCAGAGAGGGCAGATAGTGGGGTCATTCCAGGGGTACTTCAGCGGGAGGAATACCAGAGCCCACCACGGTGCTTCCTGCCTCCAAGACTTCTGACCCACTGACAAGTTGCTCTTGTCAGCAAGTCATGCAAAAAGATGAATACTATTTATCAGTTTCTTACTCCCCACACATGTTGATGCAACTGTCTTTTTATTTTCATAGTCCTATGAATCCCTTTGCAAATATTCAAGAAATGTCAAATCGTTCCATCAATAACGAACTATTCATAGCTTTTGTAGGTGATTTCATCACAGGCACACCTAAGACTCACTCCTTCTTCCGTGCTGTACAGAGTGAAGTAAAAGAGAACTCAAACCATTGACAGACAGGGATACGTCGTCAATGACAGACACAAAAATTGGACAAATCCGTCCTCCAGTTGGCCAGTGGGAGAGGACAAAAAGTGTGTTTTTGTTAGTTTGACACGCATCAGGGTTTCAAAGAAGTGATGGCGTTAGCAGTTAATGTAAAATAACCTCATCTATGGTGTCAGCAATTTATCTTTGAAGAATCTGTATAATATATGAAGGTAAATGATTGCAAAATGTTCTCAGCTGCACAGATTACGTATTGCTTTTACACGTGAACAGGTTCTGCAGCTGCAGCAGATGTACGTTTGAGGCTCAACAGCAGAAATATGAGCTGCTTAAGCAACACACCGATTTTTGTTTTACCAACCACTGCACCGCTGACTGTCTATCCCACGATCCACAGGAGAGTGGAGGAAATAGTGCCAGATGTCTCCCAGCTGCTGCCAAAACCAAACCCCCTCCAGCTTTATGCTTTCCAACTTTTACTCATAAGTCATAAATGGATATTTGATGAATGTGTCCCTGAAATGTCAGAGCATAACGCAACTCTGATGGGTGGGAGTTTGGTTACTGGGTCGAGTTCAAGTATTGTTATTGCTCTGCATGTTTTTCATGTACACCTCCATGTAGAAAGCAACACGTAGCACTATAATACACAAGTATAGGGTAAGTTGATTGTTTGATGGGTTCTTGAGGGAAGCAGAGATCTTTGATTTATAGTTAAAGGGAATAGCTCCATAAGTTGTGTGTGTGTTTTTGGACCAATTTAGTCTGTGTTTTATACCGTACTAGATGATACAGGAAAACATCTATTCTTTTGACAGAAGCGGAACACCAAAAGAAGAAAAGGTCTGGCAGTTGAGATTATGGCATTGTAGAAGTATAGTGTAATTGCTCTCATATAGTTTTTATCACTACTTTCATTCTTATACCAGATACGTGACATGTGATGACATCATGAGACACAAGCTTCAATAAGAACTTAAACAGATAATTTACAGTTTTACAATTAATTTTTTCAAAAGGTCCAGATGCCATGCTTTGACTCCGGAGGACTCAAGCCATTGACAGACAGGAATACGTCGTCAAAAATAAAGATAAATAAAAATGTTGTTGCTACCCCCCGATGGCGGCTCCGTCTCTCTGCACCTTTCATCGGTTTCGTTCTTTCGTTCCTGTTTCCTCTCACACTGCACCTACTATGTGACCGTTTGTTAATTGAAAGCTGTCCTCAGTATGAAAGATAAGCGTCTGCAAAGAAGGTACAAAGGTGGGGAAGAGCAGGGGAGGAGGTGCTGATTAACAAGACCGTCAATCAAAGATACAGTTGTCCAGTAGGAGAGGACAAAAAGTAATTGCTCATATAGTTCTTATCACTACTTTCATTCTTAAACCAAATATGTGAGATGTGATGACATCATTAAACACAAGCTTGATTCAGAACTTAAACAGCTCATTTAAAGTTGTGGATTAAATTGTTGAAAGGTGTGTGTATCTGTGTGTAGAAGTTGGCAATATGGTTAAGCTAATTAATTGATGCTTTTAGAAGAAAAAACGATATCCTAATCTTCTGTCATTTGTTAATATCTCACACCGACATTTCAGTTTCTTTAAACTTCAATGCCGCCATCTCCTAAACTGTATTTCTGACATTTTACAGCACCTGGGCCCAATTCCTCTTTAGCCTGTAACACATTTACAGACCCTACTTTTTGATGTGTGGGAGAGCAGCTAATTTATCAAACGTGACGAATGGGACGTACTTTAAAACGAGAGGGTGTGTCATAAGGTGAAGCTGCTCATGCTGCTATAATGTGTGTTTATTGACACAAATCCGATAAGCACGGACAGATACAGCCCTCCCCTACAAACAGCCCTTGTTCATGCACTTTCACATCCAATGTTTGATCAGTTGCTATTCTAGGGAAGTCTGAAGGGGAGGCGTAAAGGGAGAGGGCAAAGTGTTCACATTTCTCTTCCTCACATCATGCGGGCAGCACTCACAGGATGAGAGGTGAGGACTGACGGAAACCAAACAGCTCTTCATAAGACCACAAAGAGATATTTTAAATCAGCGAGGATTGAGTTGGGGAGGAGAGATCATCTAATTGACATCTAGGTCAACCCAGAACCGCGGTAAAACGGACCACAGAATCACCATGGTTACCGTGGACATCAAGACGCTGGTTGTGCGGATACTGGAGGTGGTCTTAACCTGCATCTCCTTCAGCCTGGTGGCATCGGTGGGCCACAGCACTAATTCCTTCTGGACGTGGTGCATGTTCACCTGGTGCTTCTGCTTCTGCGTCACCATCCTCATTCTCGTCCTGGAACTCACCAGCCTCAGCGAAAAGGTGCCCATCTCCTGGGATGACTTCACCACCGCCTATGCCATGTTGGCCACTCTGATGGTGTGTACCCCTTTTTGACTCTTTGCATTGTTTGTTAAAAACAGAAGATTATTGGTGACATCATAGATTGGCGACATTGGGACATTTTTTACAAAACAAAAGACATTCTACGCAAAATTAAATTAGACAATACTCAATACTTTTGAAGCCAAATTAACACACCACAAAATGAAATAATGTAGCTGTTGAGAAAAAACAGTGCTTGAGGGTCTGCATTGTTGAAGTTGGGAGACTTATTATTACATTCCTGTTGTTCTACATGTACCCCTAAATTCTATAAAGAAACAGAGTAACTAGAATCAGCCGACCGCTCTGAGGGGAGTCTACAAATATTTGATTGATTGAGTTTATTCAACCTACAAATAGAACACACGTGAACTCGCATGTTTTCTACTGGCACTCCTCACATAGCGGATACGCTCGCATTTTCATCTGTTGCGTTTCATGGGCGTTGCCCGGCATTGCAGCATTTATTGAGGCTCAAAGTCTATTTTTTTAACTTTAAAAGTTGATGCCCAATAAAAAGGCATAATTATGGCCACCTCTGGCCACAGCACATAATCTCGTTGCCCAATGAAATATAATATATGTGTTTACCACAATAAACACGTTTGACATTAAGCAATTCTCTACTACTGTCTACTTTTAACTGGTGCCACAAAGTATAATCAACTGCGAGAGTGTAACTTTTCTTACTTTTCTCTCCTACAGGTGCTGGCTGCGTCCATCATCTATCCCGTCTACTTCTCCTGCCCTAGCTGCGGCAGGCAAATCGCTGCCACCGTTATTTCCTGTCTGGCGTTCATCCTGTACGCTGTGGAGGTCGGGCTAACCCGGGCTAAGCCCGGGGAGATAAGTGGATTCCTCTCCACGGTGCCGGGCCTTCTCAAGGTCCTGGAGGCCTTCGTGGCCTGCATCATCTTCATCTGCTTGGACTACAACCACTTCTCACGGTTCCCAGGGCTCCAGTGGTGCGTTGCGGTGTACTCCATTTGCTTCATATTCTCCCTGGTCGTCATCGTTTTTACCATCGGCCGCCTCCTGACTCTCCTCCCCGCGCCGTTTGACAAAGTGCTGACTGTCTGCAACGTGTTGGCGGTGTTGATGTACATCACCGCCATGGTCATCTGGCCTCTGTACTGCTTCAGGAACAATTCCAGGCCGAGCTACTGCAATAATACGCTTTGTACCTGGGATAATTTAGTGGTTATCACGTTCATGACTTCTTTTAACCTCGCTGCTTACATTTCAGATGCTTTTTATTCTTTCAGGCTGGTGTTCTTTATCGGTAGAAGCTAGGTTGCAAATGTGTGTCATATAAGTCCACAAGGACCCAAAGAGTGAACGTGAGAGCGGGAGAATGGTATGTAAAGCATTTCCTGTGCACATCCTGTAAAACATATTTAATTTCACTGTGGTTGATTTTTTTTTCTCCCTTTAGATGCATTCTCTGAGTACATGAAACTGTATCAAGTTATTACCGTTGGGGAGATGTAATCCCAGTATCTTTGCTTATTGTTTTTTTACAGCCTATTTTCTTGATCTCTGAAAAACGAACAAAATGCAATAAAATTTTGGATTTATATTGCACACATCACCATGGGCATCACTATTTATTTTCCTGCACTTCAGTAATAAATTACAATTACGGCTTAATGCTCGGTTTAATGGTTAAACAGTAACCTTGGAACCTCTCCTATTCTTCTGAAAGCATATTTACAAAGGTGTGTCCGAGTGTCGTACCCTGAAACACACGCTGCTATAGGCAACAATCGCACTACTCCCCTCCTGCTATTCACGCCTCAGTGTAAACATGTTTAATGAGGAAAGGAAAGAGAGCAGAGGCGGCTCTCGTCTTCATGAGTCCAGCTTCTCTCTAACAACGTAACAAAAGCCAGTGAGTAATTGGTCAGAATTAGTGCCAGGTTCGCTAATCTTAGTCTCAACATGGGAGGTTACTCAGATGAACTTTCACCCGTTCGGGTATTGCTGCTCTCAAAATGGAGACTCAAGAGTAAAAAAGTATAGGGAGCAGAAAATAATCACAAGATAAAGGACAGATAGAAAAGATGGTGAAGATTATGTTGTGTTGGTATACTATAGTTTAATTCATAAAAAATATTTTTCTTCTTTGGTTTTACTTTGGGTTGACACTGATGTGATGAATCACGATAGTAAAGTAAATACACCTACGCCTCATACTTTCCTGTAAATTTGTTTGTAACGTTTTTTTCTTTTTTTCTTAACGTTTAAAAAAAGAAAATGTGTCCCACCCAAAAGCAGATCAGTAAATCAAAGGATATCCAGAACCGGATAGGGGTGATTGTCGGCAGGATGTGACCTGCCCTTCTCGTCCTGGAGAATCAGGTATGCGCAGAGGGCAAGAGTCCAGCATGTGTGTCCTGAGGCGAACGCGATAACACACGACGCGCCGTCCAATCCGTGCAGTGAGGTGCAGCCATAAAACTGATCAGATAAGCCCGGGATGCTCCGTTTGAATGCACACAGCCACACCTCGAGTCTCACTTTGGAAGAACACACCGGCCCGATGCCCCGCATGGATCTCTCCAAAAGGATCTCGTTTGGGAAACATGGCCCAGCCGCACTGAGCAGGACCAACTGACTTTGAGAACGTCTTGTTTTTTCGTCCTGCCCAGCCATGGTTGATGTAGACCTGCGCGCGCTCACCCAGCCAGTGGGCGTCCTGCGCTTAATGGCGACCGTCTTCACCTGTGTGTCTTTCAGCCTGGTGGCGTCCGCGGGGCACGTTTCTACCCCCTACTGGGCGTGGTGCATGTTCACCTGGTGCTTCTGCTTCTTCTTCACTCTTCTCATTCTCGTCCTGGAGTTCACAAGTGTCCAAGCCAAGCTGCCATTCGCCTGGGATGACTTTACCACCGCCTTCGCCATGCTGGCGAGCCTCATGTGCCTCTCCGTGTCCATAATGTACCCCGTCTTTTTCACCTGCCAGGCCTGCCCCAACCAGATCGGTGCCTCCGTGGTGTCCTGGGTCTGCTTCGGGGCCTACGCGGCCGAGGCGGTTCTGACTCGCCTGCGCCCGAGCGGGCAGAACAGCGGGTTCCTCTCGTCGCTGCCCGGCATCATGAAGATGCTGGAGGCCTTCCTCGCCTGTCTCATCTTCACGTCCCTGGAGGAAAGCCAGTACGTCGGCTCAGCGCAGCTGCAGTGGTGCGTGGCCGTGTACTGCTTGTGCTTCATCTTCGCCATCCTCATAATCCTCCTCTCCGCTGGACAGCTGACCTCTTTCTTCCCGTTCCCCTTTGACAAGCTCGTGATCGTCCTTAACATTTTGGCGGCGGTTATGTATCTGACAGCTATGGTGATCTGGCCCTTCTATAGTCTCAGTGGCAACAAGAGACCCAGTAACTGTGGCCACCTGTGTCCCTGGGATAAACTGGTGGTGGTCACCTTCATGACGATCCTCAACGTCATTGTTTACACCCTGGACACTGCCTACTCCATACGCCTTGTGTTCTGTGTCAGTACCCAGTGAGCTGCTGCTCAGCGCCACGAACGTGGACCGAGTCCTGGGTTTGAATTATTGTGTTAAAGTGATTCATTTTGTTGATGCTTAACATGATGTATGTGTAAATATATATATATATATATATATATATATATATATATATATATATATATATATATATATATATATATATATATATTCTGCTAATGTTCACCAAGTGTTCACAAAGATGAGTTAATACAACAATGAAACATTGGGAGCACAGTACATTGGAAAATTTAGTTAATCATTAAAACTGTATCACTGTCATAAAAATAAAAAATAGCCTGGCAGTACTTTGGATCCTGAAGCACAAAAAGCAATCAAAGAGTGCATGCAATAAACTGAGCTCACATCCAGTTTATTATAGTTTCACATTCAAATCATGTGTGTTTTCACTTTTTTTTCAATATGCATATCAAATTAGATACGCACTCATATCTGTGCGTTAAATAAGTCAAGAAGTTACCGCACCTGGACAACAACTAGTTGGGGAACAGATAACAGCATCTGCCTGCACATCTAAGCGTGCAGATCTTGTTACCAAGCTAGTTAACCAGCAATGTGGTAGTTTTGTGTTCATTGTAGCATGAACAAAGATAGACGTGCAAGTGTTTAGTAAATGTACTATTCCTTTGATCCTAGAGACATAAAAAGCACCGTTTTGTGTTATTTTGTGATAAGAAAAAATCAAATAATGCAAATGTGCGAACACCGATTGGCAAACAAAGCATCCAATAAAAGGTAAGACGGGAAGAGAAAGAACAAGACAGGGAAACACAGAGATGTAGTGGGCATGGACATCTAGAAAAAGTATGACGTCAATACATTCTTTTCCTTTTTTTAACCAATTGCGAATTTAAAGAGGCGTCTCCCGAATCTCACTTGTAATCCTGCTCCTATTGTGTTTGCTGGCACACCAATCTGTGTGAGTGAGTTCCAGCCAAAAGGAGCAACTAAAGCGTGGAGATTTAGCTTTGCTTCTCATGTCAGTCAGACAGACTGTGCACATTTAGTTCAATGGTATCTGCTAGATCAGGGCCACTTTAATTTGGATTACCGAGCCGACAGAAATGTACTAGTCAAGTGATTCTCGAAGTGAGGTTTCGCCAAGACATTAGCTTCACATAATAATAATTCTCCTATATATTAAGAAAAATGCAATTCACAAATGTGAGCTATTAGTGCCTTTAGTAGCATAAGGTCAGTAATCATGCTGATACATTTTGAAAATCAAAAATCAAAATATATTAAGTCAAATATGGAAAAGAAATTGTGAAAATATTATGTCAAAAAATGTCATGGGAAGAAACAAAGATCATTATACTAAGTCAGAGAAAGTTTTAAAAAAATTAGGTCACAATACATTTCTTTAAAAAGTCAAAAATGTAATGTCACAAAAAGTGAAAGAATATTAAGTCAAACATTATCATTGAAAAAAAGTATTTCTTGAAAAAAAGTAAATTATAAAGTAAATTAAATTTGTCTCATATTCAAATTGAGATCTGAATCTATTAAGAATATGCTGCTACTCTGAATTTTTTTGAAGCTTTTAAAATCATTGTCTTGAATATAGTTTATAAAAGCTGTGAAAAAAGTCCCAAAACTCAAATTTTTAGTTAAAAAACTATAGAATCAGTAATAACATTAGATCTACTAGCTGGGAGGTCCATAATTAATGAGGTAGTCAGGTAGTCTTTGGATAATGGAAATGTAATGGGCTCCAATAGATGGGGAGGAGGGGGGGGGGGGGGGCTCCACATAAAACCTAGATGTGTCATCCATGAAGTGCTGGGTCGAACTGGGCTGCAGCTACTGGACAGACAGACAAGTTCAATATAAATAATGTAGTGTTCTCACCGAGCTAAACTAGGGGGATTCAATCTTGATGCAGATTCCCGCTGCTTTGGCTTCTGGTGTATTACTTATCGTAAAAGCAGCATAGGTGAGTATTAGCATTCATGTGCATTGGTTTAAGTGTGTGCTTCTGCTTTCCAAATCTATATTTACTTTGAGCTGAAACGAGCCTGTAAACAGGAGCTTTTCTTTTTCTCAACACAGTTTGAGTGGAATGGAATTTACTGGAATTAACAGACTTTATGCCAGATGTAATTATATAAGTACTGTATCCACAGTGTAATAAGTATGACACTGAGATGTGATTTCTTGTCTGGCTGCATGCTGCGATCCACTGAGGGAAGCTCACCAGATAACGAGCTGTAAGCTGAGTCACTCACACTCTCACTGACTTCCTTTTTTGGGGGGGTCTTTTTGCCATTTATATTTGGTAATGAACTTCAATTCAACTGGGCAGCAATCAAAGGAGCAATCTGTGATAATAACCATAAATTAGTTGTCACTACTACCTAAAAGTTCACTTCCTAAACCATAACTGTAACGACTTTAAAAAGATACTGCAAACCACTTTAGAGCATTTCTGTTGCCTCCACACGGCTCTCAGTACAGTGACGGCTAACCCCGCAGCTTATAGCTGTGTGTTTGATGTGCAAACAACAGCAACAAAAAAAATTACCGTGTTTGGGTTTGAAAAAAGGGATTTCGAGCCCCCCATATTTCATGCAGCATAATTGAATCAAGGCAGATGTCAAACAATCAACAATCAAATGAAGCTAACCCAGTTATCCTCGTCCAATGACCGGGGCCCAGCTGCTGGATCTAATAATGTTAATGTGTGTCTGTGTGTGTGTGTGTGTGTGAGAAGCATGTCTCCCATGCACGTGAGCACCTGTTTGACATATTCATTGTCACGTTGTCAACGGTTTATGTTCAGATATTTTACTGCTTCTGCACGGAGAATGACACAAGATCAAGGCCCAGTTTACAGCAACATTTTGCTGTCCCATTTTGAAAGATTTATCACTCTTTTCCCATAATGTTACTTCAGCCTGGAGCCTCAGAGATTTTAAACAATGACTGTTTGGCACACAGTTCATGTCTCCGTCTAGAGGTGACACGATGCACCAAATGGCCATCCTGTTTAAAAACAAATAATGTCAACTACAACTCCAGGCCTTATAAAGGTTTATTTTATCATCCCAGACAACATGGAAAGATGCTGAAACGTGTCTTACACTCAAAAATAGCTTTACCCGTCATAATTGTATGTAGAATGTTCAGCTGTGTTTTAATGTACCTTGGGGAGGGTCAGAATCTTAATTATATGCCGTCTCTTGCATTTTTGTTTCTCTAGGGAAACATTTTCCAGTGCTTTCGCGGTGTATCCAGCAAGAAAGATAATCAAGGAAAGAAATTCAGACATTCCTGTTCCCTTGGTGCCAATAAACATTTCACAATAACATTCCATTTAACGTCGACTAAATGAAATGTAGAATAATGTATCGTTGTCTCTGTTCAGCAGTTTGTTATTTTTTGTTAAATTATTCCTGCTGCTTTCCAATCTCATCAGCTCAGACATGGCACACCTGGCATCCAAGGTCTTAATCAGAAAAGCCTTTTAGGGTCAGAACTTCTGAAGATTTGAGGGCGGTACGTTTTTTTGTTTATAGTACAGGATGGGTAGTAATACACAAGCGCCACTTTACCCTTTTCTCTGACTGCGCTGGCAACTTTGTGTTTCTCTAAAAAACACACATAACGTCTGAAGTGGTCATTTTGAGCTGCCGTTTTACTGCAGACGGAGGTTAAACGCAGGCGGACACTCTCACTTCCACAAAAAGCCTAATGTTGCTTGCGTTTATTTATATGTCTTTTTAGGGAAAATCCTTCCCACAATAACCCAGTCCTGGCAAGTTATAATTATGATTTTCCAATCAGTTAACTTTACAAATTAAATAGAGCCTTTTGGTGTTTCCTAATTTAGCTCCTCTGATTTGTCCCTCAAGGGGAGCTTTGTTAACAGGAATATAAAGTACAGCATCTATTAGCATACTGAAAAGAAGAAACATTATGAACCCTCAAACTCCTTTAAAATGGTTTTATAGCCACAAAAATGACTCTTATATTTGAGTGATTTTCAATTTCAATTTTTTAAGGTTCTCCAAATTATGGTAAATGTTTCCTGGATAATGTTTCCCCAGGATATCCCAGGTATTATTTGTATAGTAAACTGGCATCAGCTGGAACAAAATACAGGTTCACAGAATCTTTGATCCTAGAGTTTGTTTATACCTTCACTCTGTAGTCAATGAAAGACACGATCTTGTAAAAGCAACAGAGCTCGAACGACACAAAGTGTGTGCTCTTCTGCACAGAGGTACACGGTGTTCTGGGTCATCCGATAATTAAGTCACTTGTGCGTTGATGTTTATGACCTTGTGGTGCTCAAGCTGATCGTCTACATTCGAGGTCGACCACCAGCATATGATGAAGACCTTTGAGTAGCCTTGACACGTGATTTGTATGTGTGTCAAATTTGTCTCCTGTTTGCAAACATTATTAAATAAATGTCCTGGTCAATGATTTTACACCGGTGTTGAGTGAGCATCCCAGCTGGGACTAGAAACTGCCTAAAAGTACGTGGTGAAGCAGTGAAAAATATCAGTACTTTGGATGTATTCTTTGTGCATCCTGTTTGATGTAGTGAAGTAGTGAAAGTCAAATTGTGTTAACGCTCTAATTCGATGAGCAGAGTTCATCTCCATATTTTCCATATTTTATTTCCACGTCCTTCAACAGCTCCATCTGGAGTCTGTTGGCAAATCGACAGCTTCATTAACTGGGTACAAAAACAAACCGCCACAACTTTCACGATGTCAGTTCATCATTTCTCTATCAATTTATCTGACAGCGGATGAAGAAAGTCAATAAGTAGACTCGTTGGTTTGCCCCATGAAAACGGATATTTCCAGTTTTTCATCAGGCTGACTCATTACGAATAAATTAAAGATACAACGGGACCGATTGATTGTGAGAGTGCTTAATCTTCTGGCATGAACACAGAGCATCAGCCACAGAGTCGCCACTCTGGATAATCTCATTCGTGACTTTCTCCTTCAATCAACCGCTCCATGCAGAAACAGACACACACACGACTCTTCCTCATCTCGGGTTATCAAAAAGTGGAGTATTGATTGGTTGAGAGCTCCTGTTGGCCACAAACACCCCACAGAGGCCGCAATCCTGTAACCTCAAGAGAGTTGTCGGGTCGATCCCCGCCAGTTATTTGTCATTGGCCGGACAGCCGTTGACTACGATCTAACGTGATCCGGGTGCACAGGCTGGACGGGAAGCCAGATGTGCAAAGGCAAGAGGGGCGCGCAAGCGGCTTGGAGCCAGAGTGACTCATCCGAGCAAGAAAAAGAAAAGACCCGTGACACAGAACTGAAGACACAGACCAGGAGTGAAATTAAAACAACAATGCACGTGCTGCCAAATCCAGGCAAAAGAATATATACAAAAATACAAGTATTTTCTAAATGTTATCACCCCCTAAAAAAAAGAGTCTGAAACAAGTAATGTAATTGGTCCAAACATGCATGAAACGTCCTCCATGTCCTACGGATGTATCAGGCAGGTATGATGAATGTATTTCTACACTCAGCTTGTTCTTTTTTTCTCTTTCAATTAGTGTAAAGGAAAATCATTTAAGCAAGGAAACTAGACCGTGGGAGCAAATGTAATAATGTAAAGACCCAAGCAACACGACAAAGGACATTTAAGGACAACTTAAATGGCCTCTGTAGCAAATAGCAGGAGCCGCTTTGGAAAAAGCAAGAAAAGTGTTCCATCCACAGTTTGGCAGGCCCATGGTTTATCAGATGTTTGGTCTCCAGAGGATCCAAAACACTGTCTGGCAACAGGTGGCTGCAAAGGCAATGCAGCCAAACAGTAACAATGGAGTTAGGGGCGGAGGTGTAGGTGGAGAGAGACGCTCCGGATGGGGGGGCAATGAGGTGATTCCAAGGCAGAGCGGCTGGATCTGCAATGGGAGGAGAAAGTCTCAGGGCATCGGGTGTAGTGGTGAAGCGTAACGTTGGAGCTTCGTGAAGTTCATTAGCTGTCTTTTGTTCAGGGACTTTGGTCTGGTTGAACATGTTTTCATTTGATGCTGCTTCTGTAATGTCAACAGCTTTTTTTTTTCGACCTCTGAGGAACCGTTTTCTTTTTTCAATTCGGACAAACAGGTTTATCTGCCGGGCACAAGTTTGTTGGGAATGGACAAAAGAGCTTTTGCTGATGCCGTCGTTTATAACCTTGAAAATGAGAGCTGGCACAGATTGGAGAAAAAGAAATGGTAAATGAGCCGTTCCATTATCCTCGAAGTGGCCACTGTGCCTACAGGGCAAGCCTCCATACACAGCCGTGTGACCGTGTTTACTTTACACTCATACATCTTCACATTTGGGCCAATAAAACACACGCCATCAACATCCAAATGTCCCCTTTTCATTCCTCTCTTTATTGTCTCTCCCACACAGGGGCAAAACAAATAGTTTGTATCACTTCGTGATTCATGGAAGCTCTATACACAAGAAAAGAGGAATCAAAGGTGTGCTTTTCCTCTAAAAAGAAAACTGGTGCTGTGCCGTGATGTGATTACAACCACCACATGGGGTGGGACTTCTTCTCCTCGCAAGGGCGGGGTGATGCTATTCTCCTTAAATACCGCCGGCGCGTCGAGGCGCCTTCAATGAATTCTGTGAGGCTGAGGGAAACATTTCTGCGTGCGCAGTGAGGAAAACCCCAGATGATGTTGTGCTCGTTGCGCCTCCGCTAATGGAAGTCTCTGCGCGCTGACACCTCGAGAAAATGCCTCAAGATGAAAAGTCAAGCGTGAGGGGGTTTATCCTGAAAGCGGCCTGGGAAAGGAGCCAGAGGGTTGATTTTGACCTCATGAATATCGCGGGGGACGCGCATCACGCCAATCGCTAGTGGAGAGGGGGAAAGGCGCGCCGGGGCGCACAGGTAAGTTCAACCCCATCCGCCAATAGTTACGGCATTTAAGGAAAAAAAAAACTCGCAGTGTAAATGTTTTTTCTTGTTTTTAACAGATGGCACGAAACGGCTGCTTATTATTTGCTTGTGCGTTTGGAATGTTTAGGATCATGTTTCTCATGACCTTAAACGAGATTTATGTGTTTAATGAGCCACGCATTTCAGAGACTGCGGGTTACAGATATTATGGTTTGGTGGACAACAATGTCAAGACGCTTTCGGCCCAAAGTTGAGACGGGCTTGTGTTTGTTTTCTCAACAACAAGCTGCGGGGTGCGCGTCACTCCCGTGTTTAGAAGCGCGGTTCAGTGAATTCTCACGTCACACCATTTATTTGTGCAACACATTTTTACAGCCTTGGGCTGCAAAGCCTGGCCACTGTTTTAGGTTAATTATTATTTTAACTCACCCGCAAGGACCATTACTCTAATGTCAGATACGTTAAAGCATGCCACTATATAAATGTCGGAATCCTCACGAGCTTGAGATCCTTGACAAAACATGAGAAGAGGTTGAGGTTGGTGCTCTTGTTATATCGTTATCTTTCAGATTGACAAAATTCAAATAATGAAAACTATTGACAAGCCATTCGTTTCAGATGGAAAGTTAAGTTGTTTTATTCAATGACCCAATGCTCACTGACAGGAGTCAAACTAAATGCATTTATTTCAATTTAATTAAGTCAAAAGGTCGTGAATGATGGTTTCCTGATTCATGGAAGAATGTAAATGGTCCATTCCTTGAAATGTTTCTGAGATGATTAACACAGGAGTTAACGATTGATTTAACATGCTTTTATAAACTGAGGTTTAGAAAATGACCCCATGATTTCTGCACTACTGAGTTATTGAAGGAGACAGAGAAGCAGGGCCGTAAGCTTGGGGGACCTTGTACAATATCTCTATCCTAACAGCATTGAGCTGCAGGACATTTTGTGACATCCACATGCAGGTGTCATTAAAGCAGTTCAGCAGGTTGACAGTGTTGATGGTTGTTTGGTCACAGTTGATAGTTCTGAGTAACGTCTGCATATTAAGAGAAATGGTAAAACTGGTAAATGGCAATGGTAAAATGGCCAGTGTCCCAGGCTTTCAGCGGAAAGTTTCTCTCATCTGATATACAGAGGCATCTTGCCCAGAATGCCAACTACCCAATTAATGGTGCAAAAGGGTATCTTTCCACAAATACTACAGCAGAGGTTCACAAGCCGTAGAACACCAACAACATTAAAGTACCAGTATGATTTTGTGGTTGAAAATTTGTGTCTTGTTCCTCACTAAACATTTTTCCACTGTGATCCAAACAGACACCAAATACCAGCACTCCCTCCTTCATTATGGATGGCTCCTACAATTGGACGTTGATACTCAAGAATGTCAACTTATCCTCCTCCAACTCCACACAAAACAATACCTGGGACATGGCGGTAATGCCCTTCAATATCGTCACCGCCGTAGTCTACGTCATGGTCTTCATTGTTGGTCTTCTGGGTAACACGCTGGTCATCTATGTGGTCATTCGCTACGCCAAGATGAAGACTGTTACCAACTTGTACATCCTTAATTTAGCCTTGGCAGATGAACTCTACATCCTGGGAATTCCCTTTCTAGGCACTAACAGTGTGCTTTCCTACTGGCCGTATGGGGATTTCCTCTGCAAGGTGTACATGACTGCCGATGCCATGAGCCAGTTCACCTCCACCTTTTGCCTCACAGTGATGAGCATCGATCGCTACCTGGCTGTGGTTCATCCTATGCGCAGTGCTAAGTGGAGGAAGCCACAGGTGGCCAAGATTTTTAATGCCGTTGTGTGGGTTGTGTCCTTTTTGGTTGTGCTGCCGGTTACAATCTACTCAAATGTACAAGAGGAGTTCAATGCCTGCAACATAACATGGCCTGAGCCACATGAAGTGCAGTCCATCATCTTCATCCTCTATACATCCATATTGGGCTTCTTTTGTCCTCTGGTGGTCATCTGCCTCTGCTACCTGCTTATTGTCATCAAGGTAATGCACAGTTTTTTTTATTAATTGGTGTCTACATTTTTAAAGTTTCTGCTCTCAAAATCAAATAAAACCATCTCTATTTCAGGTGAGGTCGGCAGGTGTGCGCGCGGGCATTACTAATCGACGCAAGTCAGAGCGGAAGGTGACGCGCATGGTGGTTATCATCGTGATGGTGTTTGTACTCTGTTGGCTGCCCTTCTTCACCACCAACCTCGTCAACCTGGTTTACATCATCCCTGAGAACCACGCTGGAGTCTACTTCTTCCTGGTCATCCTCACCTACGTCAACTCCTGCGCCAACCCAATCCTCTATGGTTTCCTCTCTGAAAACTTCAAGCAGAGCTTCCAGAAGGTGCTGTGCTTACAAAGACCAAAGGGCATTTGCACAACAGGCCAGATGGACAGCAGAAAGACTGCATCCAAGGAAAACAGCATTCCTGCTCTCCCGCTCCGAGATTACACCCAGAATGGAAATATGGAGAGCATTCAGGTATTGTGCCAACAGTATTCACGTTATAAATCTGAATTCTGTAAGCAACACAAACTTGTTTTTAAATCACACAACACTACTAGTAGTTACTATAGGAACTTCCAAACACTTGAGGGACACCACTCTTGATCACCATTCTGTCGGTTAAAAGTCCTGTGTTTGTTTGGCCCATTCCTCCCGGCCTCCTCCCCCTTCGCCCACTATAAGCAGCCTCGCGCATGATATGCAACATTACTTCTGTGCAGGTGTGTTTACTTTGCAGTCAGTAGGGACTACATAACGTCCAAATGACAAACAAAAAGTAAGTAAGAAAGGCTTTGCACACAAATGCCAATTGGGGGAGAGTGGGATGGAGGAAAGACAAACGCCTGTCTTTATTATCACATGTGCTGAAGGGGGTTTTAACAGAGGGAGACATAATTACAGTGCTCATATAAATGTAACATTTTAATTATCTTATTGAAATTCAAACTAATTCATCGCATATTTTGAAATTCATTCATCGCGTTTAAAAGTTTGTTTTTCTTCTACAGACTATAAAAATTAAATGATTCATGAAAAGTAATGAGTAATCACTTTAGAAAGCCTGTGTTTTTAAACACAAAACTACACACACATGTATCATCTTGGAGGCAGAATCCCACCGGGTGAAACATGTTGAACCAGTGACTCTTGCTGCTGCTGTCCTCGTGCACTTTGCTCTCAACTATCCATCATTTGACGGCTGTGTTTGACGTGCCGACGATCTTCCCACATTCAGCCAAGACGTTTTCCAAAACAGTGGTGGTTCCCTTCAGACCGCGTGCCGAGCAGGGTAGATGTTGTGATGGGAGTAGCCTAGCAGCTAGCTTAGCTTAGCGGTGCGTAAGTGGTCCGTTTGAGACTCATCCTCGTCCCGTTTGACACGAGGAGGGATTCCTCAGCACAGTCCTCCTCTGTACGCTGCGCCTCTGTTTGTTTTACTTCCAACACTAAAAGTTCTTCCGGCAAAGTCTATGCGTTAACTGCGCCAAAATCAAGATTATTCTCGGCTACATTCATCGCATAGATTAACGCGATAATTTTGCACAGCCGTAAGAATAACTGTTATATTTATACTTTTATACAGAGTAACAGAGCCCCAAGTTGTAAAACATCGACTCTCTTTCGATGAACAATATCTCATGTCAATGTCTGTCGTTCAGTCAGTCTGTTTTTTGCCTAATCTCTGTGTCGCTGTCGTTTTTGTTTTAGGAGCCCGTCCAGATGGAAGTTATTGGGGACCTTGAGCTTCAGAAGAGAGAGTTGATTGGTCAGCCTTGAGTTCCCCCATGTATTAGAGCACTGCATGATGGGACTTGGATGATTTATTTCTGGAACGTTCTTATTGGTATTTCCTGTCTTCATGGCCGATCTTCTCTCACTGACTGGCATTTGTTGGACTAGAAGAGCAACGTAAAGAGAGAAGACAGCGCTCATCACAGCTCTCAGCGTTTTTGTTGGTTCTCCATGTCGTTGTGGGGTACAACTGCATTGTAAAAACCATTTCTTTATATAAAGATGTTTCAGTTGTTTCAGTTTTATATTTGATCATATTTAAGTAAGAAAGCCCTTGTTTTTTCATGTGCTTTTCCTTTATATAGTTTAGTTTATTTCAGTGCTTTTTGCTTTTATTCATCTATATTAACCTGTTCATCTTGGTAAATTTAGTATATTATAGCGTACCTTTCATAGCACTAAGACCGATCTCTAAAGGAACTTTTGAGGTGTCTTTCTCAAGAAAAAGTCTCAATGAGGGAACAGATTATCATTTTGGGAAAATTTGCTTCGGAACATTCGGCTGGAGTTACCTGAAAAGAAAGCTACCATTTTCATCTCCGCCCATTTAACAGGTTTAATTCTTTAGTTAAAATGTTTAATATTAAAGCTATGATGTTTAATTACTCTGTCGCATAAAAACCACACTAGCAGAGCAAATATATAAAACTATGAAAATGAGTGCTGTGGAAGTGAAGGTCATGTATCATGTGAGCCGTGTTTCTACAGGTCATTGGAGTTGGGTCAGTGATTCTTTTTCCTTCAGGCCATTTTGTGTGCCCTCATTTGAAACTCAACCACAGGACTCTCTTTATTTTGATCTTGCAGTATTTAGTTTGTGCTGCTTACACTGGGGTGAGCACTTATCTTTTGGGTTGATTGTAAACATGGTAAGTGTTTATTTGTCATGACAATCATATTTCTTTTGGCCTGTTAGTCTTTTAGTGAGGCTTTTTGCAACATCTTAACTTCAATAGAAATCTGTGAAAAATGCCTCAAGGTAGCTCAGCTAAGTATTCATCTCTTGTCTCTCAAATGTGGAAAACAAGGTGGATGCCACAGTGAAGGAAAGCCACCGTTTCTCATGCTGGACTATGAGCTTTACCATTCGATGCCAACATTTTAGGGAAGTTGCTGGTAACACTGTGGCATCTCCATTGTTATTAATAGAACCGAGAGAGACCATGTGAACGGTGTTTATGGTGACTGTATTAAAAACCACTCCCTAAAATGGAGCTGAGACAACAAGGATTCCTTAAAGCAGACGTTTCCGTGTGCATTAAAAGGGGTTTAAAACTTTAAAGGTCATTTTAACTTTGGTATCTTGATTTCCATGGCAGTCCTTTTGTTACAGAAGCCATCATGAATATGAATAAACGATCAAGTCCTTTTTGCGTGTTCACCCTGCGTTAATTCAACACAGCACGGCCGAGGGCAGCTGACATGTCCTGCGGCCATGGACCTGTTTTCGCCTGAATAACTTTATTGCTTTTTCCAGTTGAAACAGAGCATCGGCAGCTTTATACTCGGATGGTAATCTTGCTACAGTTTCATTTCATTTATTGTCAATTAAGTTTGTGTATTCTTAAGGTAATAGAAGTAAAGAAGAAGGAGAAATGTCTTTTTCCAGGGCAGGTATTTTGTGACCAGATGGCTTTCCCCCAAAATACATTTACATACATATCTGATGTCAGCTAAACGAGGGGAGGCAGTTCAGAGCTTCCCTGTGAGCTAACTTGTTTGTTATTAATGGTGGTGGGGTCTTGTTTCACAGTTTCTTTAATAAATGCAACTAAATAAATCACAATGTATTGCGCAATTATTTCAAATGATATGTATACATACCAGTCAAACGTTTGGACAATTTTTCATTTGAAAATATGTCCCAACTTTGGACTGGTATATCTACGTATATCTATATCTAGATATCTAGATATAGATATAGATATACACCAAAAAAATCCACAGTCCTCATTCTCAGTGTGTCAGCATGCCGTTGCTTATTTAAACCTCTGTGGTTATCTTATGCAGGCTCAAAGCGTGAGCACTGATTTTGTGAAGTTGTTAGACCCTATGTGACAGACAGGTTTTGATTCAGTGAAGCTTATAACACAGTCCTTGAAATAAGAATAAATATCAACCCTGTTCCATGTGTCCCTTCTGACATTTTTATTTGTTCTCTGTTTTGCTGCTCCTAAAATCAGCCTTCTCTCCTTCCTTCATATTGTGTACTAGTATTTGTTGCAACCCCTATAATGTATATTTACTGACAACCTGTTTTTGTGTCGGTGTGGGTGTGGGAACACACTCTGTGCCTTCTGCAGGAAAAAAACAGTATGATTATGGAGCATGGAAAAGAGCAGGTTACGCTAGAACAGATTTTGTTTTTGCATGTATGAGATTCTAAGAAAAACCGTTGGTGACAGTCCTACATTCTTCAAAGAACTCGATCGAGTGTTTATAGTAAAATAACCCCTCTAGTTCACATATAAACAAACATACATGAAACATGGTGATATAATTTAGTATATTTAACAGACAAACTTCAGTGTTTGAAAGACATTGATTTGTCACTCTGAAAGGCCCAATGCCTGTAAATTCAAAGGGTAAATATACTGTAAATGCTCACTGATGCTCTGGACCGCTTTTATTTTTGGAGACTAAATCACAAAAAAGTTACTCCTGTTGTTTACAGGAGTTTCTTTAGGAGAATCTTGACCTGCGAGGTGGGGGTCACTGAGTCACAGTATCACGACACTGCCCTTTGGTCCCTTTCTATTTGTGTTATAATTAAAAGAAAAAAGCAAATCAACAGCCCTTTGAAATATTTTAACCCCTCAAAAGAATAACTGCAAAATGATATTTAGTTGCAACTGGGGAAAGACGGCTTCTACTCAAATTCAAATAATCAATGGCAAATCGACACAAACCTCCATATTCAATATTTCTTCTCAGATCGGGTTACAATGTAGGCTGTAGAGTGTCGGGTTTTAGATGATACGGTTTTGCTGACATCACATCGAAATGTAGTTGTATCAAAATCCCCCTCAAAATGTGACCCTCGTAGGACATTCCAATCAGCCCCAATGGAATCTTGGTGGAAATGATTTGGCTTGCGTTAGCATTGCTGTTGGCTCTATTTTCTTTTGGACGGGTGAGATTTTACAAAAGAAGCTACTAAAAAATGTTTTTAAAAAAACAATAAAACAAAAAAAAGAAAGAAAAAAAGCGATGACTGTAAATGTTTCGAGGGAACGACTTAATGGCGACCACTGACAGCGGAACACATTGCCAAGTGTGAAGTCATCAATCTAAGATATCCGTCAAACCCGTTTGAGCTGCGTTGCAGCAAAACAACAATAAGTGGCGCAGATACTTAAACACGTGTCACAAAAGGCCAAGCACACGTTCTCCTGCAGTCTGTCAGCACGTAGAGGAGCGCTGAAGGGAGTCCGAAGGAGCCCTGTGTGGTTGATTCAAGCTGAGAGCTGTGACCTTCAGCAGCACACAGTGTTTCTCCCTCCCTCTGCCTGGGAGAGGCAGGATGCCTCGAACCACTTCAATAGTTTATAATAAGATAACTCCTTCAGTAAACCGAACCAGATACAATCAGGATGTCTGCTTCATAAGCACTTGACCCCTCTCCAAGTTTACTTATCTTTAGAAGGCCTTAGAATTAGAATTCAAGCCAAAATACGATCTCAAGAAAACTGCAGGCAGCGCTGACAAGCCCGTTAAATAGACAAACATTTTATAGATGTTGGATAACCGTTGCAAGTAGATGCATATAAATCAATCCCCAAGAGGCTATATTTGTGGATCACCAAAGCCTTCAAAAAAGGTACTTAGAAAGCTACACAATATACATGTATATAAAGTACCTGTCTGAAAAGAGTGTTGCAAATATGGTGTGTTGTGTAGGTTTTATGTGTTGTGTGTTTGTCAACTCTTGGAGCCATTTAAGTGAAAACTAAACTTGGCCTGTCCTGCAGGGATTTTACCCTGATGGCACCCACTGTCTTCTTTAATCAAAACACCTCATTGGGGCTGTTAACACGGCGTGTGTGTATGTGCATGTGTATGTATTACTTGTGTAAAAAGCTCCCAGTGTCACCACATTTTACAATCTCCATTGGAGCAGCTGTTATATAATGTGATGTGAGGGGAAATGGAGCAAGAGCTTTTTAAGAGATCATGATGATGATGATTATGTTGAAGTTTATTTTTAAAGCCGTCTTCACGTGTCTTGTTTGGTATCAATCAAAGATATTCTGTTTACGGTAAAGACGAAGAAAAGCTGCACATACTCACATTTGACAAGTTGGCTGCAGAGGTGGAATTTTTTCAAAGATAATTTTCTACATTGTGGACAATAAAATGTCAAAACAAATCTGTGAAATAGCATAGTGGGAATAACCAGGAATGGTTGTAAATACTTTATCTGTTACGGTATTCATTAGCAGTCATGTTAATGTTGTTAATATATTCATTTTAAACATGTTGTACCCAACTAATAATTACATGATCCTGAGTGTTTACTGCCCTCAAGTGGTGACATTTAGAAAATACATCCCCATTTTCTTCAAAGTTTCTGCTGTTGTTTGGCAGAGCTGGTATATGAGTACTAAAATATGTACTCAAGTAAAATAATAATTATATTAAAGTAAACTTACTGTGAGGAAGCACCATCTAATAAAGGTACATTTTACTATCGGTTTGGTCATGGAGTCCTGCGCACTTGATGTTTCACGGATTTATTTTGTACTCTAAGCATTGACATCTAGGTTGACATTTTATTCTGTTCATTAACCGTATGTTACGTGTCAATAATGTTTTTTTAAAAGAGTTTTCACTTGAAATTAAAATGAAACAAAAATGAACAACAAACAATCAATATTAAGGCCACCTATGTCAACTGGCGTGACGCTAATCGAATAATCTGTATTTTAAAAGGAATGGTTGGAGTGATGCCATAGGGGAACGTCTCCGGTTAGCCTGTTGTCTATTTAACAGGCTTGTTACGAATGTAACTGTAGTTCGATCGAATGTAACTGTAGTTACATTCGTAACCGGAGTGCCAAGTGCCACGGGCAAGCCGGTAGTATGGCAAAGTTTACGCAGCGTCTCGTTCCCTTCAGGGAACTACGGTTACATTCATAACCGGAGACGTTCCCTCTCAGGAAACTCGAGCTGCGTAAAAACGCTGTGGGAACGCCAATACCCACTCCACCATATGAGCAAGTGACCGTGGTGTGAAGTTAGTGCGCACACTCAGACGAGAGCACCTGTGCTCAAGGCGCAGGGTTAAGGTCCCCGACAGAAGGGCTTTAGAAGCCGCCATACCCCTGGTAGAATGGGCCCGAACAGCCAAAGGTGCGGGCTGGCCGGCCGATTCATAAGCAAGTGTGATGGCCTCAACCACCCACTTGTGGGCTTCGCCTGGTCCGAAGTCAGGAACGGGGGAGGACAGGGTGCCACGAAGGAAGCGAGATACCTTGATAGCAGACGGGGATAAACCTGTTGAGAAACCTTCCTGCAGGAACTCCAGTACTGAACCGACCGGGCAGTTAACTGGGTCCAGCTGTCGTTCCCCACACCAAGTGGCACCATCTACCGGCATACGCCTTCCTTGTCTGGGAAGAACGTCCAGCACGAGCTGGACCGGAGCCGCGGGGAGCGCGACTCATCGAGCCCTCCTCCGGGAGGAGGGCTCGGCGAGAGAGACGGGAGTGCCAAGACAGGCGCTCACAGTCTGCACTCGAGGGCTAGCTGAGCGTGCTCCACGCCCAGGCAGACAACGCACAAAGCGTGCGAGTCCCTGCCCGTAATGAAACGGGTGCACGGGGGGGCACACTGGACAAACCGCTCTGCCATTACTAACTAGTCAAACTTTACACCGCTAGATGAAGGCACAGAGATGAATGGTCCTGCCTTTCGGGTCCCTTTATAGCCTCCTGGTCCTGGCGTCGCCCGCCTATGACGTACCAGCTCGCCATTGGTTAGTTTTCACACTTCATGACGCAGTCATGCAGAGGCTTTTACGCAGCTCGAGTTCCCTGAGAGGGAACCATTTTTGGTTCCACAAAGAACCTTCCAGACCATGGTTCTTTAAAGAACCTTCACGGACCCAAATGGTTCTATGTAGAACCCTTTCCAAATGGTTCTTAAGCTAAAAATGGTTATTCCAAGGAGTATCCAAATTTGTGAAATGTGAAAAAGGTGTACATCCCGATAACAGTGTCATTGCACTTTACTGCATTGACTATCAAAGGGGCGCTCACACATTTCGTCGTTGCATTTTATTCTATACGGGTCTATTTTATGAAAATCTATGCATTATTTTGTCAATTAGTAATTTCTGGCCATTCCTATTTTTTTTAAGGGACTTGGCATTACATTAATGTGCAACTAATTGATGTAACATTAGTCATAAAATGCGGCTCATAGTATAAGCTGCCTTCCGTTCATACTTATATCTATGCAGTAGCATAACCCTGCATTAGGTAATTAGTTATAGTTATCTTAAATAAATCCCACAGGCAGCAGCTTAGTTGACGTTCAGTCAACATTAAATATATTTTAGCCCAAAATGTAGCTAACAATTTAACGTTAGCTAACTAGAGTTAACTTCAGCTAACTAAGAATAGCAGAGCAACAAAGGATATTAATGTTAGTTAACTTAACTAGCTGGCTAACGCTATGTATAATGATGTAAATGTTGTAATGTTAGCTTATTCAGATACTAAGATAAGATTACTGTGACATTACAAAAAAGGTCAATACTTTCCCGTAATAAACAAAAGCTTCCATCACTTACCTTAAACAGATCGCTGTTAGTGTGGGTTACTGGTTTGAAAAGAGGTTGGTCGGTCGAGATTGACGAATGTCACGTGGAAGTGGGCGGGGCTTATGGGGTTTATGTTGTCATTAATGATTTTTCCCTTAAAATTTTCTGGAAAACAACTATTATGGAAGAGGCTGTTTAGTTTATAGCGCAAAGTAACAATGTCGCCCGAACAAGTTTTCTGATATATTAATATTATCCGTTTTTAAACAGGGAAGAGAGGTGCTCAGGCAAATGTAAAATCTTTAAAATGTATAAACTATGTATATATGTGAGTGTGAATCAACTAACGTTAGCTAACATTAACTAGCTAACATCCTGGCAGGAGGTGTTTTTTTTTACCATCCCCCACCATTCAACAACAAACCCTTTAATATCTCAAAGAACCATATGAAAAACACGTCGAACCATCCAATAGATAAAATGGTTCTTTAGAAGGTGATGGTTCTTTGTAGAACCACAATGCAATAAGAACCTTATTTTCTGTCTGTAGAGATACAGCAAAATAAATTCCACATGGGGAACATACATCTATTAGAGGAAATAACGCGGTTGTTGTTTAATAAGTGTGTTGTACCTCACCTGTTTGAGACTGTGCGGTCAACTCAGCGCAAACTTTTAGTGCATTTTAGTGCACCTCTATTCTGACACTCACGGTAAACGCATTCCAAGTGTTATGATGGAATGATGGGAAACCAGGAGCGAGATGCGGTAAAGAGTCTTTTAATGGTCAAAAGGAAAAACAGTCCTCAATAATGAATAAACTCAAAGTCCTCTGGCGTTGGCCGGAAACATAACAAAAGCAGACAGGGGAAATCAGGAACTTAGGGGCATAAGGATTACTCCCGTGAGGACAGCGTTCGGGGATCCCGGGGTGCTCCCTACCAGCCGGATCCAGCAGAGAGGTGAAAGCAGATGAGCTGCCGGGGGAGCGCGCCGGTCGGGCACTCTGTGGAAAGGCACAGTCACAAATACGCGGACGGTGAAAGTGCAGGGCAAGACAGGACGAGACGAGTGCTGACGCGTGTGCCTACATTCATGGAATAATCCGACAACAAGACGAGACTAGAGGGAGGGAATAAGAAGCAGGCAAAATCAGGTGGAAGTGGTTTCAGGTGAGACAATGATGAGGACGAGAGGGGAATCAGCTGTGAGGGGTAATGAGGGGAGAGAGAGAGCAAGGGCAGGGGGTGTTTGCCTGAGAGTGCCACAAGAGGGAGACAGGGGACGAAGAGGGAAGAGGAAGCCAGGGGCATGACAGTACCCCCCTCTCAATGAGCGCCCCCAGGCGCTCCTTGAGACAGTTGGCGAGTCCGGAGGAAGTCATCGATGAGTGCGGGATGGACGTCCCGGGAGGGGGTCCAACTCCTCTCCTCTGGGCCGTACCCCTCCCAGTCGATGAGATATTGATGGCCGCGACCCCGGCGGCGCATATCAAGAATACGGCGAACCCTGTAGGCAGGAGCATCTTCGACAAGACTAGGCGATCGAACAGGACGAGGGGGGGGGCGAATGGCGGGCTTGATACAGGAGACATGAAACACAGGGTGGACACGGCGGAACTTAGGCGGGAGGCGAAGCTTCACCGCGACTGGGTTAATGATCTCAGTGATACGGAACGGTCCTATGAAGCGGTTCGATAGTTTCCGTGACTCCGACCGGAGGGGTAAGTTAGAGGTGGATAACCAAACCCTCTGGCCGCGTGCGTAACGCGGGCTCTTAATTCTGCGTCGGTTGGCCGCGGCTGACATGCGTCTACCTGCTCGACAAAGGGCTGATCGCACTCTCTTCCAGGTGCGTTTGCAACGGCTGATAAAGGCCTGCGCGGACGGAACGTTGGAATCTGAGTCTTGGGACGTAAACAGCGGAGGTTGGTAGCCAAGGCAGCAGTGGAAGGGCGAGAGACCGGTACCCGCGGTGGGAAGAGAGTTGTGGGCGTATTCGGCCCAGGATAGTTGTTGCGACCATGACGAAGGGTTCTGATGGGTGAGGCTGCAAAGGATGCGGGCGACGATCTGATTGGTGCGCTCAGCCTGGCCGTTAGTCTGGGGGTGGAACCCGGACGACAGACTAGCGGATGCCCCAATAAGGCGGCAGAACTCCTTCCAGAATTGGGAAGAGAACTGGGGACCCCTATCCGAAACGATATCAGTGGGCAGACCGTGTAACCTAAAAACATTATCAACCACGATCTGGGCGGTCTCCTTGGCGGAGGGGAGTTTAGCGAGCGGAACGAAATGGGCTGATTTAGAGAAGCGATCGACCACAGTAAGGATTACGGTGTTGCCTGCCGAGGGCGGAAGCCCGGTGATAAAGTCGAGAGCTAAATGGGACCAAGGGCGGGTGGGGATGGGTAACGGACGGAGCAGGCCGGCTGGGGGGGAATTGCCGGCCTTGGTCTGCGCGCACGTGGCACAGGAGGCAGTAAACCGACGTGTATCTTGTTCCATGGAGGGCCACCAGAAACGCTGACGAACTACCGCGAGGGTGCCCCGAACGCCGGGGTGGGCAGCTAATTTAGAGCAGTGTCCCCACTGTAGGACCGCCCGGCGCGTTGACACGGGGACAAACAGGAGTCCCTTAGGGCAGTTCTGGGGGGCTACGGTTCGCGAAAGGGCACGCTTAACCAGCTTCTCAATGCCCCAGACGACCATGCCGACCACACGACCCGGGGGGACAATCTCCTCCGGAGTGTTCGGGGGGGAGGAGTCAAAAAGACGAGACAGCGCGTCCGGCTTGATGTTCTTAGACCCCGGGCGATACGAGATGGTGAAGTTAAAACGCGTAAAGAACAGAGCCCAGCGGGCTTGGCGCGCGTTGAGTCTCTTGGCTTTCCGGATGTACTCTAAGTTTCGATGGTCCGTCCATACGATAAAGGGTACGTGGGCTCCCTCCAGCCATTGTCGCCACTCGCCTAATGCCAGACGGATGGCAAGTAGTTCGCGGTTTCCGACGTCGTAATTACGCTCAGCGGGGGATAGGCGGTGGGAAAAAAACGCGCAGGGGTGTATCTTACCATCAGTAACGGAGCGCTGGGAAAGTATAGCCCCGACACCCACCTCTGACGCGTCGACCTCCACTATAAACTGCTTGGTGCAGTCAGGAGTGAGGAGGATGGGCGCGGTAGTGAAAAGGCCCCTAAGGACGTCAAACGCCTTCTGCGCGGGCTCTGACCACCTGAAACGGGACTTGACTGAGGTTAGCACGGTGAGGGGGGCGGCGACTTGGCTGAAGCCTCTTATAAAGCGGCGGTAAAAGTTGGCAAACCCGAGAAAACGTTGTAGCGCGACACGGGAGTCTGGTACGGGCCAGTCAGCGACGGCTTGAACCTTGGCCGGGTCCATACTGATCCCCTCGGCCGAGATGACCGAACCCAGAAACGTGACGGAGGAGGCGTGGAAAGAACATTTCTCGGCTTTGACATAGAGTCTGTTCTCTAGAAGGCGCTGGAGAACACGACGAACCTGTTGGACGTGCACCTGGAGCGATGGTGAAAAGATCAAAATGTCGTCGAGGTAGACAAAGACGAAGATGTTAAGCATGTCCCGCAGGACGTCATTGATTAGAGCTTGAAAAACCGCGGGGGCGTTTACTAAGCCGAAAGGGAGCACCCGGTATTCGAAATGTCCGAGGGGGGTGTTAAACGCAGTCTTCCACTCGTCCCCCTCCCTTATACGCACAAGGTGGTAGGCGTTGCGTAAATCAAGCTTGGTGAAAAATCTAGCTCCCTGCAAGACCTCAAACGCAGACGACATCAGTGGCAGGGGGTAACGGTTCTTGACAGTGATGTCGTTTAGGCCTCGATAGTCTATGCAGGGACGCAGCGAGCCGTCCTTCTTCTTAACAAAGAAGAAACCGGCCCCTGCCGGGGACGCGGAGGGAACGATGGTGCCGGCGTCGAGAGAGTCGGACAGGTACCTCTCTAGCGCTTCGCGTTCGGGAGCGGATAAGGAGTATAGTCTACCCCGCGGGGGCGTTGTGCCCGGGAGAAGGTCTATACTACAGTCATACCGGCGGTGAGGGGGGAGAGAAGTGGCCCGGGAACGGCTGAACACCTCCCGCAAGTCATGATACTCCTCCGGTACTCCTGACAGATCACCTGGCTCCTCCTGAAAAACAGTAGCAGAAGAGACAGGGGGCACGGCAGAGGACAGACAATCAACATGACACGACAGTTTCCACGAGATTACAGAGCCGTTAGCCCAGTTAATCTGGGGGTTATGAAGGACTAGCCATGGGTGGCCTAATACCACCGGAGTATAGGGGGAACGGAAAATCAGGAAGTCTATAGTCTCTCTATGATTTCCTGAAACAGTGAGAGTAAGTGGTAGGGTCTTTCTCTGCACCATGGGAAGGGAGCTACCATCAAGAGCGAACAGGGGGGTGGGGTCATGCAGGTCTGCGAGGGGAATACCTTGTTCTAGAGCCCAAGTCTCGTCAATGAAGTTCCCCTCTGCTCCTGAGTCAACCAATGCGGCGCAGGAGGCAGATGATCCCAGCCACTGGAGATGTACTGGAAGAGAGGTGCAGGACTTAGAAGGGGAGGACCCGGATGTAGCGCTCGTCAGCAACCCTCCGCCTACTGACGAGCGGTGGCTTTTACTGGGCACTTTGAGGCAAAATGGCCAGCCGCAGCACAGTACATGCACAGGCGGTTCATAATCCTGCGCTGTCGTTCTTGTGGAGATATACGGAGCCCCCCCAGCTGCATTGGCTCAGGATCAGCAGGAGATGGTTGCGGAGGGGGTGCTGCCGCAGAGGCCGGAAGTGGCGGAAGGTCCATCCTGCGGGTCCTCCGTCGTGTCTCGAAACGCCTCTCTATGCGGAGAGCCAAATCGACAAGGGCATCGAGGGCATCGGGGACCTCACGGGCAAGGATCTCATCCTTGAGCTCAGGGTTAAGGCCCTCGAGGAAACGGGCGACGAGGGCCGTCTCGTTCCAACCACTAGTGGTGGCCAGGGTGCGGAATTCAATAGAGAAGTCCGTGACAGATCTTCCTCCTTGGCGCAGCGTCGATAGGAGGCGGGATGCTTCATCTCCGTGTGCAGACCGGTCGAAAACTCTGATCATCTCTCCCTTGAAGAGGGAAAACTCAGACATGCAGTCTGCCTCTACCTCCCAGTTAGCCACCGCCCACTCTCTTGCGCGCCCGTCGAGAAGGGAAATAACGTAGGCCACTCTGGACCTCTCCCTGGCATAAGTGGACGGCTGGAGAGAAAAAACAACCTCGCATTGGGTGAGGAAAGCTCGACACTGTTCTGGCTCACCCGAGTAGCAAGGCGGGTTGTTAATTCGCGGCTCAGATGAGGTGCGCGCCCCGGTCGACCCAGTAGCCTCGAGGCGATGGAGGTGGAACTGCTGGGTGAGGTCCAAGATCTGGGCGGTCAGGGAGTCTATGGTCCGTCTCGCGGAAGATAGGTCCTCTTCGTGTTTGCCCAAGAGGGCTCCCTGAAGTTCGACGGCCTGGTGGAGAGGATTGCCACTCGCCTGGTCCATCTTCTGGTCGGATTATTCTGTTATGATGGAATGATGGGAAACCAGGAGCGAGATGCGGTAAAGAGTCTTTTAATGGTCAAAAGGAAAAACAGTCCTCAATAATGAATAAACTCAAAGTCCTCTGGCGTTGGCCGGAAACATAACAAAAGCAGACAGGGGAAATCAGGAACTTAGGGGCATAAGGATTACTCCCGTGAGGACAGCGTTCGGGGATCCCGGGGTGCTCCCTACCAGCCGGATCCAGCAGAGAGGTGAAAGCAGATGAGCTGCCGGGGGAGCGCGCCGGTCGGGCACTCTGTGGAAAGGCACAGTCACAAATACGCGGACGGTGAAAGTGCAGGGCAAGACAGGACGAGACGAGTGCTGACGCGTGTGCCTACATTCATGGAATAATCCGACAACAAGACGAGACTAGAGGGAGGGAATAAGAAGCAGGCAAAATCAGGTGGAAGTGGTTTCAGGTGAGACAATGATGAGGACGAGAGGGGAATCAGCTGTGAGGGGTAATGAGGGGAGAGAGAGAGCAAGGGCAGGGGGTGTTTGCCTGAGAGTGCCACAAGAGGGAGACAGGGGACGAAGAGGGAAGAGGAAGCCAGGGGCATGACACCAAGCGAGCTCAGACAGATTAACGTGAGACAACATCCGGTTTTCAAAATAAAACTGCAGAAATAGCTTCTATTAAACTTCGAATACTCAGGTATGACCATATACTCTGTTCAAATACAGCACATTGAAAAATCTAATAATTGGTACAGTAAACATGTTCTATGTGTCTAGGTGTAGTAAATTGTCTTCCAGGTATTACCAACGTTTCTACACTCACTCCTGATCTGGACCGTTTGATTGTGTATAACGTGAATGTCAGAAAATAGGTCCACTCAGAGTGTCTGCTAAATTGACCGCAGTTGTTTTTGGTGTCTTTTTTGTGTCAGCAAAATCTTTCTCATCTCATTCATTCCCCAACACAAACAGTCCACTCTATGAGGGAATTGTTTCTGTTTTTTCAACCTAACCATTTCCAGCCGTCAATTTATGATGGGAAGTAATCAAATTATGGCTGGGCCCCGGTCCAACAGGGGCCCGAGGTCCGAGAACTGCCACATAGGGGCAGTATTGTAAAGCTTTGTATCCTCTGTGCCCTGAACATTTCACTTTTCTCGAGAAACGACTAGATAACCAGGCCAGGGGGGTGGTGCTACAGCGCACAAGGCGCTAACCCTGCGCTATCTCCGTTAGAACTGCACGCATATTGTCGGAGCAGTTGTTATGGATGCATTTGGAGAAAGAACCTCTCAACTCAAAACACGTCTGCAGTGAAGATCGGGGATGCTCCCCGGGAAGTTGTGAAGTCTGCGTGCGCTGCGACGGATCACTTTTGGAGTTGCCAGCAGTGCGTTTCAAGTGGACACACGATCTGGAGAACCAGACGCGCTGGTTTTCTTAAAGGTCGCAGGGGAGGGCGGGAGGGGGGGCTGCATACATTTTTAACAGTGGAGTGTATTCTTTTTACGTGCATTTTGAGTTTTTTGCATTTCGTTTCTGTCTGTCTTTATCATGGGGGGAAGGATGCGCATCGGAAAGATCTGTTTTCGCTCCGTGAAAGTTTAGACCCGCTCTCAGACGCTCATTTTTGCATTTTACTCGTGACACAAACCGAAGACTGCAGGAGGCTTAAACCGCCGGAGAGAGACATGGCCAGCGAGCGGAAACCGCGGCTTTGTGTCATGACCAAAGCTGAGGACGGGTATGGATTTCACTTGCATGGCGAGAAAGGGAAGAGCGGACAATACATCCGAAAGGTGGAGAGCGGCTCCCCTGCAGAAGCAGCGGGGCTTTGCGCCGGGGACCGTGTGGTTGCAGTGAATGGGGTCAACGTGGAGAAAGAGACGCACCACCAGGCGAGTTGATGTGCATTCATTGTTGTGGTTTTAAGCCATGCTGCATCCCTGTGGTGTGAGGGGGTCAGGTCAATGATAACACTGCACACGGGCTGGTGCGTGCGTCCTGGCACTGGCACGTTTTCAGTAACACATTCCTCCCTCCCCTCTTGAATTTAACCCACATGAAAGCACGTTTTGAATTGAATAAAATCCCAGTGTCGCAATAGTGGCACCAAACAATTTCAAGTGAGTAACGTGCCATTTATGCGCTGACAAACGAAACGAGACTCATTTCCCATGCTCACTGAAAAAGAATAACATCCATAGTTGACCGTTTTTGAATACCAATACTGTTGGACTGTTGATTTTAATTCAAACAAAAGATAGTAAAAGAATAAGTTGCTATGGATTTGTCATAAAATGATTTTTGCCATAAGAGCCCAGCAAATGACGCATTCATATTTTTGGATTCAAAGTGAGACACAGAAACCATCAAATATAAATTTTCTTTAAAAGTACGACAATAAGCAACTAAAAGATCCCCAGATTTAAGAGGCTGAAACCATCAAATGTTGGTCTTTTTGCTTCAATGGTGAATCTCCATCACATCTGATATTTCGGTCTATATGCTTGTATTTCTATCACCAGGCTGTACACCCACACGTCTAAGAAAAGTGTGAATGTATGAAATACTTTGGAAAGACGTTCTATAGCGCTGACTAGTGATGAGACTGTAGCGGCATGGCTATTGGTTCTCTGCAGCATTGACCGTTGACCGTTCCCTGCATTCCATTTCAAAACAAAATGACCGGTATGCCTGCCGTCCCATCCCGTCCCTCAGGTGGTGCAGCGGATCAAAGCCGTGGACAACGAGACCAGGTTGCTGGTGGTGGATCAGGAGACGCACGAGAGCCTGCGCAGCCTCCGCCTCACAGCCACGGAGGAGATGGCCGTGCTCACGGCCGGACGCCCTCCTTCATCCTCCCCTTCCTCTCCCCCGGCCTCTCCCTCGCCTCCCCCGCCATCGGCCTCGCCATCGGCCCCGCCATCGGCCCCGCCATCGGCCCCGCCATCCCCCGGCAAGAAGCGAGAGAACGGCTCGGTGTCCAAGCAGCCGAGCACCCAGGTGCAGAAGCCCACCAGGAGGTCTCCGTCGAAGGCTGCGAAGAAGGTAAGCTGGTGCTCCACCAACGCAGCAGAGACAAGAGTGACCTGTGCGCTCTGCCATGCTGCTTCTGACTCAACATTATGATTTTCGTAGGTGGATCTATAAGTATTAATCTAGCAAGGTTCTTCTGATGTACCTCTTGGATGAGGCCAGCTCTCATGCTCATGGAAGCTCCCCTCAAACCTGTTACTTCTGTCCGATATGCATTTGAAGTACACAGTCTTTTACTGGATCACAACTTCCCAGGCCCCAAGTTGGTATGGAAGAAATGAGTTGTTTTGACCAATCAGCACTCAAACCCCTCAAAAGAGCCGGTTTAAGATGAAAGAGGACCCGTGAAATTGTGGAAATGCACTTATTGTAAGTCGCTTTGGATAAAAGCGTCAGCTAAATGACATGTAATGTAATGTAATAAAAATTGTAAAATTGACAAGCCCAAAGAACTGTAGACAAAGCACTCTGTCAACTTCTTTGTCAAGAGTTAAAAATACCAAACGCATTAATTTTTTCATTTAGCTGATGCCTGTATCCAGAGCGACTTACCAAATTAATTCAGACAAAGGGGTACAGAATCAAGAACAGTTTCTTCTAGAATAAAAAACTAACAAAACTGCAAAGTGCTATAAGTAAGGGCCACCGAAAGTGTGTATAAAGTGCTACCTGGCGAACAGATTGCAGATACCATGAGTCATTGCTTTGAGCTGATTCTCAGACATTCACCTCAGACGTGTTCTCTTGATGATTTGCCAGTTTCAGATTAGATTATAGGATGTCAGGCATTGTTTCCATCCGGTCCCTGCAGCCGTCCATGTCTGCTCATTAATGTGTGTCCTGAGGGAAGAACATGGCTAACTGAAAGCAACCCAGATGTTGCGTAAAAAGGTCAAAAAGGATCCTAGAGGTCAGAGGTCGTTACCAGTCAGAGGTTAGGAATCTGGCAACGGGCCACGCAGTGACTCTGCAGGACCGGAAATCCACGGAAATTGTAAAAGATTCGTATGAATGAAGACGTGTGTGATTCGATGTTCCAGAAGAAACAATGTTTTACAGGCCACTCACATCTCGTCTTCCTGTGTTTATTTACACATAGTGGTCACCGTTGGTTGCATAATGCCCAATAGTCATTTGATACATTTCTTTTTTTTTTTTTTTATAATTCGCTGTTATGTTATTCCATGCGGAAATGGAAAACAGGACATGTTTCCGTCCGCTGGGTCTCCACTGGAACGCAAAGATCTGATGGACTTTGGCTTCATGTGGCCTGTGTTTCAGGCTCAACTTCTGCTTTCTGCATCTACACAAACATGTGTTTCCACTTAGGTTCACCCGGCCCATATGTGAGCGGCACTCAGACCCAATTTAGAGCCAATCAGTTAAATCTAAAATGTGTATGTGTGTGTGTTTCTTTGTTCTAAGGCCTCGTGACCGGTGAAATAGAATCAAAGCACCTGGTGGGGTCGGATTGGTCCAGAGAAGGTTCAGGAAAGGCTAACAAGTCTCAAGTTTCTCTTTCTTTAGTGAGCAGTGAAAAAAAAGCATATACATAGACTGACCATAAACCATCTTTTGTTTGAGCCATAGCTCTGAAAGCGGCCTCTGTCACACAATTTGTACCTTGAGCGTCTGCAATGGAGCTGCTCCTCTGTCCCATCTCAACGCTGATGCTGCTGGTAGTCAGTCATGCCTGTGCAATCGGTGCAATGTAATTACCACCACGGCAGCAGAGGGGAATACAAACTGACCAGCGAAGCAACCATTAATCACCAAGAGGATTAACCTTAGCTAAAATGAATATAATGGTATGATTGCCGTGAAACGTTTGAGCGAGACTCGCTGAGAGCGGCGTGTTACTTCTTATATTTTCATCTTCGTGGAAAGACAGGATAGAAAGAATGAAGGAGCGATGGAGAGCAGTCGGCTAATGGGCAGAACCTTGAAGATTCAGGAAGTGGGGTGAAGCAGAAGTGGTTCAGGTAGTGGGCAGCACTTGGCATCAGGCCTGCTGAGCTCACATGATGCGGCAATGGACTCAAATCGTGTGTCACCAAAACATGAGCATTTGTTGCAGTTGGTTGTTCTTTTTTTTTCCCATCCCTCCTCGCTGTTGAATCAATCAGATTATTTCAGTCTGAGGTCCTTAAGGACACGCCACGTAGACTACACACACACACACATTTACAGCCACATGAACAAGCTCACAGCAGAAACATAGGTAGTAGACATGAAGCCTTTTCTGCAACTGTAATCACTTGAACATTTGGGAAATAGATTTTCAGAGGTTTTGTGTGTGTGTGTGTGTGTGTGTGTGTGTGTGTGTGTGTGTGTGTGTGTTTTTTTGTTCCCTGGGTAATATGACCCCGCCTGTATGTTTTTTTTTTCAATTTTAGTGCCTCTCATCCTCCATTTCAAACTCAATCTAACAAACAACATCAATGATGACCAGGCAGCAATTTTCTCTATTTTGCTCCTTTCTTCACTAAGCTCTCCGGCACAGATACAGTGGGGCCATGTGGGGTTGTTATATATCCAATTGTCAGGTCTTAATGGCCCATCACTGTTGACAAAGAGCTACTGTGCATTACACAACAGCATATAAGCCTGTTCAGTTTAGGGCTTGTAATAGCCCATAGGGGTTTTGTTGTTGTAGTGGAAAGGCTGCTGTCACTGAGAACATCACTCCGTCACTAACTTTTAATGTAACTCAAAAAAAGAATTGCTCACCAAACCCCTTGAGTTTAAGGCCACATCAAGCATATATTTATAAAGACATCTCCTTTCAGTACATTTCTCTGTACACACACACACACACACGTATGTACTCAGGTGAGTCAGTAAAGCTCAAGGTAAAGTGTCAGGTGTCACTTTCCCACAAGAACCTTTTTTTTCAACTCGCAAGCACTCACACTTTCAAACAGCATGCATTTCCCAACTATTTCCATTATTGATCAAATGGTCCTGACATGTTGCAATTTTTCCTCCCTTTTCATTCCTTTTCACTCCAAGACATACTGATGAGCATTTTATTCCTTGATATGATGCCAAGCTGAGTAGACGGCAGATAGGCAGAGATACAATATCAGATATTTGTTGCACATCCGCGTGGAAGCAGACATCTCCTGGCTCTGTTATGGAAGTAGCTGTATTGTGGAATTTCCCCTCTTTTGAGGGAGTGTTTTTTACCACACGCAAGAACATACTGTGGTCCTCTGCTAACGTTCCTTTCAGTTCTGCTGCACTTCACGTTGTCAAGTACAGCGCCGTGCTGGTTGGAAAGGAATAGGCGAGAAAGCAAAATAAAAGATGGATATGCGTGTGAGAAAGAGAAACCGAGGCAAAGAGAAAACGTGCGTTCAAATCTCGGGGCGATATCATCTTTTCTCTTCAAATTGTCCGTTATTAGTTTGAACTTTGTTCATCGTCGTTTCCAAGAGCTTTGAAACACAATGTAGCACGTGAACAGCACTTTAACGTTGTAATACACCTCACTACATCATGTGCAGGGTTTGCAGAGGCCCGCTGGGGATACTCAGCTCCCTGTAGCGCGCACACACGCAGACACACACACATCTGTTAAAACAGTCAGAGGACGGGTGTGTGTTTGCGGAGGTGGTCTCTGAGTGCACGTGCGTCCTCTCACCATCAAGAATGTTAAACTTTGTGTGTTTATGTGCGTATTTGCTCATCAGCTGTGCGAGTACACATGTGTGTCACAGGTGGAGGAGCCTTAACAAACTCCATTTAAACACCGGCAGAGACTAAACAAGTCAAACGTGGAGATGAAGTGCATACAAGAGGCACAAAATCCTCCTGCAGAGAACTTCTAGATACTCAAACGTGTGCATTGGAGTGAAAGAGATCCGTGTGGGAAAACCTCACGGCGGAGCACCGCTTTGAAGGGTCATGGCTGGAGGGCTTTGGGTCAGAATTGAATGAACACAAATAGTAAAGCTTGTGGATCTGTGAGAGAAAGAGATATATCAAACAGAAGGGATGTCTTCAGGGACAAGACAAGGTTAGAAACATCAGCCGTAAATAAACCCACAACCTGTTTGATGAAGACGTCTCATAGATCTTCTTTGATCTCAATTATTCATCCAGCTCTTTGCAGATGTTGTACAAATGTTAGTACTAACCAAACGTTTGCTGTCGCGTGAATATTAAGGATTTCTTTTTAGACATCAGATGAAATACAAGGTTACATACATTTGATTTTTAAGTGACTGCACAATTGTACAGTAACTAACTTAACTCAATTCCTTACACACTTACTGTAAAGTAAGTGTGTAATGCTTTTTGCAACATCTGGAGCTGGTGTTCGAGGCCCCCTCCGCCCCCCGTTTGAATACCAACTGTGTTACGTCAAGATGCAGGGATCCAGATTTAGTGTGTGTGTGTGTGTGTGTGCGTGTGTGTGCGTGTGTGTGTGTGTGTGTGTAAAGAGTAAACCAAATTCCTGGGGTAAAAACATCGTACAAAGGAAGGGTCACCAATGGGGAAAGTATTTGTGGATCTGTGTGGCTCTTAAGGAACAGAAGGAGTAAGTTGGGTGATGCAGGACGGACATGAACAACTGAGGGTATTGTGTTGAATGGGAGTGTGGGTGTGTGATGGAACACAGCTGTGTGTATCCATATATCATCTCCCCACACACTGATAATATATTCAAGTGTTGCCCTTGTTAACCCAGAAGACATTGACCTGACTCTCTCTGCAGACTCAAACATATTGTCGTACTCCAACGTCATGGATTAAGGTGCAGTATTCACATCATTAGGAATAGAGTAATAAAGAACATCTTTAATTTCTACACATTTTCATTCCTTCTTCATACAAACTAATTTTATTATCATTATTGTTATCATCTTAACTATGATTTTTACTGATTATTAAGCTGATACATCTGCTCTCAACACCTTCTATCTTCAAATGATGTGGAGGAATTGAGAAACTTGACCCAAATCTTCAGCATTATTCATAGATTGCACTACTTTTGTATAGTTATTAATATGTGAAAACAGGCCTTCTCCTTCCATCTTTGAATCCTTTGGGCCTGATCTCTGATTCCCCGTGTTTGAAATCAACAACACGTGTATCAAGAACTTTCTATCAGCAGAAATAATGTCAGGTTTGGGAGCATCCACTCAAGCTGCCTCTCCATCTCCATCTTCTTGACTCCATCTTTGAACCCTTTCAGCGGAGAGTAGGATGGAGCGCCGCGCGGCCCACACAACCAACACTGCCAGCCAGTAGGGCGGCGAGAGAAGACTGTAGCGAGACGCTTAATGCGATGCTTTGTTAGCCGCTCTCGTGGGCACCTTGTGTGTTGCTGCGCGTGTTCGCGTTTGAGCGCGCGTGTTCTTTAGTGTCACAAACGTGCTGTTTTACAGGTTCAACCGTGTCTGTCGGTCTCGCTGCTCGCCGCACCTTCACGTTGGGTATCTTCGCGTGGTCGCAGCTGTGAGGCCGCCACACGCTCCCACACATCGATCCACACACACACACACACACACACACACACACACACACTGTCTCTCTGTGGGAGTCAAGTGGATGCGACGGCCGAGAGACTTTGCGTACGTGTGGATCAGCTTGTAATTTTCTAGATGCTAAAGAGAGGCGACGTGGACAGGTTTATGTGTGTGAGGTGAAGCTAGCGTGCAAGTGTGACAGGAGACCCCCGTAGTCGATTAATTATGCTTTGGAATGCAGGCGAGATGAATGAAAATCCATCTGCTGTCTCTTGCAAACTGAACGCACACACAGCTGCAGAAATCTTAGTCCGGATGTCATCTGTGAGGCCTCTCTGCGGGGTGAGGCCTCACGGATGACATCATCATGTGTGTATCCATAAGGTCAAGGCCTCTTCACTGCTGTCGTATGCAGAGGTGTAAAAACAATAGAGCCACAACTTGTGATTATTTTATTATCAATCAATCAACCTGTCAGTTTCACGGTTAATCAATACATTTATGTTGTGTTCTCTCACGTGAGTGTTACAGTTTCCAAACAAGTGACGAGGGATGTCTGCCACATACTGATAACAGGGGTGTGGACACACACACACACTCACTCACTCACTGCATTACTAATATTAACTGCTGTCCTGTCAGGCGTGAAAACAGAGATGGAAAAAGTTATCTAACGATCTGCCTGAAATAAACATGATAAGAGGATGAAATAGAAACATTCACCCTGACAATCTCACTCCCTCATCTGCTACTCACACACACACACACATGACAGCACATAACTGCAGAATATATCAGCCTCGCCAGCAGCCCACACGTTTCAGATTGACATTTAAATGCAAAAGGCAGAGATGTTGTATTCTGCAGCCACTTCTGCATAAGAATATACGCAGCACTTAAAGGTGGCTGACCCTATGCATAGGGGAGAATAATACATAGACTAAAAGTCGAAGGGTGGGACGGACATTCCGTGACATTGAGGGTGAAAGTCGACGTGAGATTAAGGAGGGATGGAGTGATGAAAGCTAGAGAGGAGCACATGGAGAGAATGTATGAGAGGGCTTTGAACTACTGTCTTGGTGAAGCTCCATCACCGCGGGGGGGTCTTATTTACCCTCTTTACATATGGTTAGTCCGCCCACAGAAAATCAGGAAAAATAAACAGTAAGACTGTGATGTTAAACAATAGGAGGCCTTTGAACACTTTGGGACAGTTGACCAGGAGTGTGAGCCGTGCAAGGACCGTCAAAGGAAAAGCATGTTTAGTTTATGAAAATATATATTTCACTCTGCCTAAAATAGTAGTAATAGATAGACTTCTCTGCAGCATGAAGTGAGACATCAAAGCCGTTCTCTGTGCTAATTATTCCACTGTAACTATAGTCAAAAGCATATTGCAGACGTGTTATGTCATCAGAAGAAAGAAGAGACGTGCTTGTCAGCGGGTTCATCTCACTGTATTTCAGTTGATCATTAGGACAAACAGAGAGACAACATGCTGATGTAGTGAGCGCTGGATGTGCTGTGAGCCAGATGTTCTTTCTCTGGGACACAGCCAGGCCAGCTGTTTTCCCTCATCAATCATTGCGCAAACCTATGCTAACCAGCGTTCCAGCTTCATATCAAACAGTTTATCAAACTTGTCATCCAATTCTCTCCAAGAAACTGAGCAGAACGGCTGATCTTTTGTTCCAGATGATTAAACTTGTGTTGAATAGCCGTAGGCGATGGAGATTCGTGGCCCGTCCCCCGTGTTCTATCTGCTGCGGCCCTTCCTGTTCCTGTTGCTCCGCAAACACCGTCTCGCTCTCCGTTCGCCCCTATTTGTCTCCCTTTCCCTCCTCACTGCTCTCGCCTTCTCCTTCATTTCATTTTTGCAAGTTCCAAATGCCTCTCTGGTCCAGCTGCCTGTCATTTCCTTTCTCTGGTGTTACTCTCCCACTGCTCTGTCTCTCTCTCGCCCACTGAGAACTGGCCAGCTCGGCTCTTTTCCTCTCAGATTGAGCAACACTTAAAGCAGCTGCAGACACACACACACACACACACATGGATACACAGAATAACAATTAGATGGTATCACTGTTATGGCCATCTTAGTGAGAGGATTTTTCTTAATTTTGTAAAGCCTCACGTGGAGACACTGAAAAACAATTCTATGTATTTTCTTAGCTAAATTAGATAGATGATGTAAATACAGCTCCGAGTGAACTGACTGTACTGGTTCCACTGCTGTCTCCATGACAACAAGACGTCAACCATGGAGTCCCGCGTGCTGCTGTTATTGGTGCTGGCATCAAAAATTTACTTTTTCTGGGTGTCGGAAATAAACTCCCAGCTCTCCCCCCCACCACACCACCCTTAGTTACTGTTGCTATGCCTATTAACAGTTATTAAGTGTCAAAATCTTCTCGTGCCACAATGGACTTCGATTTAGATTCAAAACTCTCGGATTGTTGTCATATCGGTTGGCATGTTTTGCCGGAAAAGTCCATTTCTTTTGAGCGGTTTTAACAGTTATGCTTGTTGTCATTTCTACATTGGATATCCAACTGGAAAATAGACAGTAAGCTCCAGCGGATTTTTTTTTTTTCCAAGCTGAGAAAATAACATTACCAAACAGCAAAGGTTGTAGGTCATGAAAGAACTCTGGTGGAGTTACGGAAAGTCTTTAAAAATGGAATAAAAGCGTTTGAAAGGATTTCTTTAGTATAACTGCAGATTATAATGTCACACAATGGTTTGACCCCTTGCTTTCTTGTTTCCTGCTGTCTGTGGATTGATCAGTTCACATACACTTATCAGTGCTTTTAAAGCATTGCACACTATTTTGCACACTCACATTATTGGAGTGTAGTTGAAATCATGTTGTTTTGTTAGCAGCAGTGTTAGCAGTGACTTTCCACATGTCACATTGAAAATAGTTGCTAGGATAATTAAGGATGGAAAAACTGCATACTTTAGACTCAAGGGAAACTCTTTATTAGAAGGGGGATATTTAATTTACGTTAATCCCCTTTTGGGAAGCTTTGAAGTGAGAGCATTGTTACATGCACAGACACTGGATTTAAGTTTCTTTGTAGCAACTCCAAAGACACGTATAATGTCACACATGCATACACAAACACACACACGCGCACACTTCATTGTGTTGTGGGACAAAAGTCAGCAAATGACCCTTGGCTGTGGAAGGGTTAAGAGTGGTCACGATCCATCGCCGTCGGCCGCCGCTCAATTATTCAACAAGGCGCGATCCGGTTTCATCAACTGCCAACGCCGCTGCCAGCGGTCGGATGCAGAGCGAAATGCGCCGACAGACACCCAAATGACCCTGTGGTGCTGGAGATTTTTGATAAATAATCAGTAATGTGGATGAAATGACTTAGTGGAGAAATAACAAACACTCAAAGGGCGATGGGCGAAGCAACAAGGGGGGCGGCAGTTAGTCGACAGTGAGTCATGAGTGGGAATATAGCTCAAATTTATACTTAGACGCTAAACTCACGTTCCCTCTGAAAAAGCTTACGAACACAAGCATTATTAAACGCAAGCATTGTGTGTGTACCGCACTGCCCCCCGCCACCCCCCCCCCCCCCCCGCATGCATAGAGTGAGACGGACGGAAACAAAGGCAGATTGTGACAGCAAAGTAGTGGAATCCATTGACAGCACATCCTCTCAGTGGGCCACAGTCACACAGAGGTCAGTGCATGTCTCTGTGTGTGTGTGTGTGTGTCTGTGTGTGTTATGATGGGGAATCAAACTCCATAATGTTATCCTGTGGGTGGGAAACATTCCATGTTTTTGTAGATTATAGGAAAAACACGCTGATTTACGGCCACATTTTCCATGATGACATTCTGGAAAAAAAACATGGATAATGCATTTGTTTTCCCAATTGTTCCCACAGTGGATCCTCACTTCGGGGACGAAACATCCAATACTGATAACCGACTATTTGTTTGCTGAAAAAAAGAGGAGAAACATTGTGTGTGTGTGTGTTTGTGTGTGTGTGCGCGCGCCGGAGTGCAAATCTCATTTTCTTCCTCTTCTATCAAACAGATTTTCATTTAAAAACACGACAATTTCAACACACTCAGTTCAAACAAACACGGTGATCCTTTTTCATTCATTAGGCCCCGCGGGGACATGGAGGCCCCCTCGACTGCATTTCGAAGCCTCCAAAGTGCACTCAAGGGTCAAAGGCCGACGCTGTGAGAGACGGCGCCGGGCAGCAGAGGGGGATCAGCGAGGTTCGGACAGGCATCGGGAGGCAGAATTGGAAAAAACTCTTGCGCCCCCCCCTCCCTCCCCTCCCCCGCATAATGACTCCCAGCTGCGATACTCGCACTGTTTACGTTAGAGGAGCTCCATTCGTCCCCCCGTCACTCATCCCGGTCCCTGTTCATCCGTCCGCTGTGTTTCTGCGTGCTCTCGAATCAGCGGTTTCTTCTTCTCCTGAACTCTCTTTTTCAACCCTCTCGCCGCATCTCGTTTTCTTTCCCTCCCACGCGCTCTCTCCTGTCCTCCTCTTCCTCCTTCTGCCATTCTTTTTTTTCTCCCTCCTTTGCCTCGCTGCTAATTGGTTTGCTTTTTAGATATGTATTTCTCTCACTTGGAAGCTCTGACCCAGCTGGCCAACCCAGGCACCTCACGTCGAGCCAAGAAGAAGAGGATCATGGGGGATTTGTGAGCGATGCTGTCAATGTCTCTCTATCTCTCTCTCTCTTTCTCTCTCTCTCTCCCCCTCCCTCACTTCTTCTCAGGGCGAGCGGCCCAGATCCCCGCTAAGAATTCCTGAAGAATTCACTGCCTGAAATGAAATGACACGTTGCCATCTGTGATCTTTTCTTTAAACAGTTGAGGGGTAGATCTGCAGGCAGTGTCGCGGGAATGGAGGCTCAGCCGTCATTCCTTGCGTGAATTAGCTGGAAACACACGGGAACGTGTAAGACATGCAGTGAGATACAGTTCAGATAACTGAATAAGTTCTAACCTTTTCTTACGCTTTCTCTCTCTCTCTCTCTCTCTCTCTGCCTGCCCACACACTTGGAATGTATTTTTAGCAGGCACAAGCTGGACCGTGATGTCGGCGTCACACAGTGAAAACAGTAGACATCTCATGTTACATAATAGTGTTTCACATTCCTCCCATGCAAACAGTATGTGCGCCGTATGTAGCCCCTACCTGTCCGTAGCCTCCCCGCTGCTACCAGCCGTCATCTCTCTCCCTGCACGTCCCCCCCGCCCCCCGCCCCCCACCCCCGGTGTGGAGGTGGTGAATTGGTGTGATTACGTTGGAGAGCTTGATTGTTCCATCAATGTCTTCGCCCAATGGACAATAGAAAATCTATTCCATTAGCGAATGTCAGCACACGATGAAAACACCGATGGGCCAATAGTTGTAAGCTTCTTCTGGCTGAGAATGATGACAAAACCTTTGTCTTCTTCACGTGTTTAGTCGTCATGAACTTGTATTTGTGTCTTTTTCTCTCCCCATATAAAAGACAAGCAAACAGTTTTCTGGTTTTTTTTGGTTCTTCCGCAGGAGGCTCCCGCCCCGGCTGAGTCCCAGTCACGACCCCAAGTCGACCTGCCCGAGCTCGCCCCGCGCCTGTGCCACCTGACGCGCTCTGGCGCCGGCTACGGCTTTAATCTCCACAGCGACCGGTCCAGGCCCGGGCAGTACATCCGCTCCCTGGACCCGGGGTCCCCCGCGGACCATGCCGGGCTCCGGCCCCAGGACAGGCTGGTGGAGGTAGGACGGAGGAGGAGCCCAGGGTGGAGTGGCAGTTACATTAGCATTGTTGCGTGTTTATTTTCTTGCGGACCTCCTGACACTTCTTTTCAATGTTCACTTTATGAGGACGGTAGCAAATGATGCGGACGCCGCAGGTCCAAATACAGATGTTCATGTGACACAAACAGGTACGAGGGTACTCGGCTCTCTGTGTCCTGAGCTGTGGAGCGTTCTGAAGGGGTTTTATCTGCCACAGTAGAAGGGATAAACCGGAGCAATAATAAGCATCACGTCAACGCTTTCATGCACTTGCATACCCGGGCAGTGGAATGTGGAGATAAATATAATAAAATATGTGCACACACTAATGAGGTGGTTATTATTTAGTCTAGAACGGGTCAGAGAAGGAAATGATTTACTGGGTGAAGCCCCTCACCTTCACACTCTGGATCCTATTTCTCCGTCTGTTCTGTCCTTAGTGTTTATTTGAACACAAACAGGTATGTCATCTTGAGCATCACAATCACTTGCAGTCATTTCATCATTAAACAGTTCTTCATCAGAGCGTGACCACACAACATTCACAACCTTCATTCCCATGACCTTTCACCCCACTGGCTGTACATCAGGGTCAAAACCACTCTGGAGAACCGGCCTCGAGTTCGGTCTGATAAGAAGGTGAGACAGAGTTCATTTTGCATCCCCCAAAATACTCAAGGTTTTGAATGACAACCTTCATTCCCACTATCAGAATTTTCTTTAAAAAACATTTGGCATCAACTTTATATTTATTTACCTTTTAAAGGCAGCGGTTTTCAATTGAAAGCAGTTAGTACACAAGTATGTTAGTAAGTTTTTATGTGAAATTGGCAATATTTCTTGGGGAAAATGCATCCTGCTCTGATAACTATGATCAGTCGTCTGTTACGGGCGTAATGTTTGTCGAGCGTTTTCTCTGAAACATTCTGAAAAAATGATGTCCAGATGCACTGCTGGAACATTCGATGGCTGATGAGAGTGTGTGGGAACATCCTACAGCAGCTCACTGGTGACAGCCCATCATCTCCATGGACACTTCAATTGAGCATCACAGTTGAGCCAAATTCAGTCAAATTAAAAGTTTTTTTTTTGCAATGCGCATTGCCAAAGCAATGGTTTGAATATAAATGACATAAAGATACAATAAGATGTCTAACATTCCCATAGCTAAAGCTGTTTTTTAAGTATTAAGAAACGAATATCGCTTAATTGTAGCTTTTCCAATGAGAGGATTTGCTGCTTTTTATTTTCTGCTGTTAGTCGGGCAAAAAGGGACGATAATGTGAATTTACTATTTATATGTCCATGATAACAATTTGCAGAATACATCGATAGTAGAGAATGTATTGGTTTGTTTGCAGGCCGAGTTGAAACAAGCCAAATCTGTGCTCAGGTAGTTGGCTGCTGGTGTGTGTGTGTGTGTGTGTGTGTGTGTGTGTGTGTGTGTGTGTGTGTGTGTGTCCACACACTGATAAGTGAGCGTTTGTGTTGTCTGTCAGCAGCCTGTTGGAGAGGTGAACAGCCGTGACGCAGGTCTCCGTCTCCCCGTCCCCTTCTGTCTCTTTCTCCCCGCATCAGCAGCATCTCGCGCTGTCGATGCTACGGTGACAGCTCCTCTTTCTGCCAACGTCTGGCAACAGCGCTGAGGTTTGATGTTAGTGTTTGGCTCAGAGCACGGCTGTGCAGCCTGGGGAGGTTGTAGCTGGGTCTGCGATGGCAATTAAGTTGAAAAATGACTTCAGCAACAGCCCCCTGTCGTTCATTTCAACAGTTCAAATAGTGTCCTTAGTGCTGAGGCATCAGGAGATCGTACTGAGCGGACTGAAAAATGATGTTTCCAACGCAAAAAAAACTAAATGATTTGCTGAATTAATTTGGAGCCGTAAATAGGACGTGGATTTGCTGAGTCGTGCATTACCTATAAGACGTTTAAGGTGTCCTGGTCCTGGAGTTTCAACAGGCTTCGATTCCTGGATACATCTCACTCACCTGTCGTTTATTCAGCTGCTCGGCCTCTGTGAAAAGGATAATTGGGACGCTACTGTATATTAAACACCAAAGATTTTAAATCTGTTTTTGTGCTTGAACTATTATGGTGCAAGAAATGACCTCTACACCAAGTGTTACTACCTTTGAGTTGATTGTGTAGAGGTGCAAGATGAATGGTATTCATAGACAATACTTTGATTCATTTATTAATGTATTTGGCTTGATGTTTGTTATGTGTGTGTCGTGTTTGATTGTGTGTGTGTGTGTGTGTGAGTGTGTGTGTGTGTGTGTGTGTGTGTGTGTGTGTGTGTGTGTGTGTGTGTGTGTGTGTGTGTGTGTGTGTGAGGAGCACAGGAAGAATTCCCCCTGCCTGTGCCAGTTCTTAAAGTGGACCCTGATAAAAGAAGAAGAGGAATAAAGAAAACAAAGACTTGAAAGTTATACATGCGTCACGGAGACAGATGTGCAGACGCATTTGAAATTGTTTGGTTTGATCCGAGGTTAGTCCGGATGCTCTTTCAAAAAACGCTCACTGCATCAAAAAAGTACCGATGAATGTCAGGTGGCTGGACTCTCCATGGCTTTGATGAGACACACACACACACACACACACACAGACACACACTAGCACTAACAGCTTCTCAGAGGAATAGTCCCACGAGAAATAAGCGCCTGTTCTGATCCTACGGCGCCTATCAATTAGCCCTGTGGGCCGAGTGTATTGTCCTGTGTGGGTTGGACTGTTGATGAAGGGCTGTGAAACATGACACAACACCTGTTGTTTTGCTGAATACAAAGATGCTTGTCCTCTCTGCATCAAACTGTTTGTCTGCACCCCTGCCTGTCTTATCAATGGCATGAGTCGTGGGAAGAAAAGATTTCGATTTTTATATATTATTATATTTTCCATCTGTTAATTCCACCCTTTCTTTGGATTCTCTCATGTCCTCCCTCTCTCTCTCTCTCTCCCTCTCTCTCTCTCTCTCTCTCTCTATTCCCATTGAGTCTCTCATCACACCTAATTGATTAAATACCTATTTTCTTTTTCCTAACCAACAAATGAGAGCATAAAGAGTTACCTTTTTCTTCTTTACTATGACTTTAATAAATTCCCCCTAAGGACTCGGACACCTGAAACCCGTACTAAGGCCACGAGCCCAGGAGAGCCATCAATAATTGATTATGTATCAACACAAAGTTGGCGTGATGCGCAGCTGCCTTCCCTCAGTGAGGCCACGGCGGTCCAGACCAAGCAGGCATCCAGATGCATGCAGCTCCTTGATAAGAGCACGCAATGACAGACTATCGTGATTTTCAACGGCATTGGTCATGTCAATGGTCAGTCGCCTGCACATCGTCACTGTGTCCCTCTGTTTCTGGGCCTGATATTACCTTGAATGCTTTTAAGTTTTTGGACATTCATCTTGATGAATCCTTACTTATCTGCTAGATGTACAGCTGTCTTTAAGGCTTTCCTGAACCACCGTTGCATTTTTTGAAGCGTTGCAGGCTCCTAGAAGTCATGTTAAAGCGTGTATCAACTGTATGTTACGCCATGGCTCCCCCTAGTGGACAAACGAGGAAGCACAGCGTTGACAATGTCGACAATGGAAAAAAAAGACTGACGTTACATTCAATATAAAGCGGAAACAACACACTGACCTGGAGAGATTTGTGTAGGGGGAAATTTCGCTGTTTATGTTTCATAAGCAAAAATCATAATTAACTGGGAACCTTTGAGACTGCTACAGCAACATGCTTCGGGTATTGTACATTTATTGTCCATTTTTTAGGGGAGAAAGTAGGGCAATAAATTACAATTGAGAAAAGTAAAAGTGAATCCATCTAATAAGGAAATTCATTTCAATTTGAATCAAAACTAATAATAAAGAAGTGGTTGGCCGCTCCTCTTTGAAACACGCATCCCGAAAAAGAAAAAGATCACCAGGTGGGCGTTAAATCAACTTGGCCTTTCTTGAAAAAGTAATCAAAAAAATGTTTCATATGAGTTTACACATAAAATTCACTCTTCATTCGCCTCAAAAGTGAAATAGATTAAACCCGATTACGGGCCATCTAGAGTGCACCTCCAGTGGAAAAGGCCGTATGCAGCCCCTCAGACTGCCCCAGTCCGCCACTGGTGGGCTGATGGAGAACCCTACTACTACAACAACTGACCTACCTAACCATTCAGAAATACCCTTCCTTCTCACCAGAAAGCCCTTTCATCTTTGTGTCCGCGTTCTCCAGGTGAACGGTGTGAACATCGAGGGAATCCGGCACGCGGAGGTGGTGGCCTTCATAAAGAAAGGGGGAGATGCGACCTGGCTGCTGGTGGTGGATCCAGAAACAGACGAAGAGTTCAAGAGGAGAGGGATTGTCCCCGCGGTCAGCCACGTCAGAGGTAGGACTGCTCTGGATCCCACTCTGCACACGCTAACTTAAGCCTTTAGTAAGGCAACATTGTCCAAACGATCTTGGTCGTATTAGAAAGTAAAAGCCGGCATTTTACTGCAAAAAATAAGGTCTGTATAAAGAATTTTTGTCATCTTCTGCGGGAAGATTCTATTTTTTTTAAGAAACAAAACTTAGTTCCAAATTAGTTTTGTGCAACACATGAAGAAGAGTTGGAGGAGGGGGAGCAGCTCCTGTCTGGAAAGACATTAAACAATTAAGTGGAGGTAAACTAGTTCAACACGGTCCTTATTCCCCCTCTAAAACGAAGCAAGCAATCTTGATCCCTGTGATGTCTTATTAAAGTTTGACGTGCTCGTTTGTTTGTCTAAACACCAGACTACGACGGCCCGTCCATATCCAACGGCTCGCTCAACCCCCGGACCAACGGCAGCTCCACCACGCGCTCCATCAGGTCGCTCCACTCGGACCTCAGCAGCCGGGGCGACGGCACGCAGGTGGGTGCGCGCGTTCGCGGATGTTGGCGGGGGGGGTTTTTGTGGTCTTTTTTTGGTGTGTAAGACGGTGCCCTCAAGCCCTTCCTGCCTGTGCCTTCGTGCAGCTGGCGGACGATGGCGGCGGCCGGACGAAGGACCCGTTCGCCGAGATGGGCCTGCGTTTGAGCGCCACGGCGGCTGAGGAGAAGCTGAAGGTGCACGCCAAGGAAAAGAAGAAGGCGCCGCAAATGGACTGGATGAAGAAATATGAGCTGTTCAGCAACTTCTGAGACGTCTCCCGCGCTCCCAGGGACACCAGAAGAAGTGAGCTTTCTGCAGCGCCTTCGCCAGGAAGACCCAAAACGTCCCCCCCACGCAACACAAGACGTTTTGTTCCTGGAACTCAATGTGACGGAGGGAAAAAGTTGTACTATGGATTTAACATTTAACAGCTTTCTTTCCTTCTTTATAGAACAGCATGAAGAAAGAGCTCTATGACTTCAAAACAAACGGAATAATTAGCTAACAGTCCCACTGTTGAGAAGGAAGAGCGTCTTGAAAAGCAAGTTTCTACAAATGTACCTGAATCCTATTTTTCCTGCTTAAGAGACTTGTTTCTACAAATAAGCAGGACAGTTATTTTTATATTTAAAATGTATCAACAATATATATATATATAAAAACCAGTAACCCATCATCACGGACTGCATTTAGGGAGTTCTATGCGGTAGCGATTGTGTGGATATCGTGGTGATATTTTAGCTCATCAGTCAGAGGAAAAGTTGTCAGAAGATCACTGTGAAATAGTGGAGTCCCTCCGCCTCCAGCCCGCACAGACGTTGGATAACAACCACCGAGCCGCGTGCACCGGTCTCCTACGTGTACTTTTACATGGAGATCATTCACCCATCGTCAGATCCGCTTCATTCAAAGATCAATTCACGTCCTAATAGTGATTCACCTCTAACCTCTTTACTGAAAGTGCTGCCGTGTACCGGTGCACCACAGAGGGACGCACCACTAACCATATTGACGAGGTGAACGATGAATACCAGGAACGTTTTAAGGAAGGTAGGGCTTCTCAGGACGAAAGCACGATGAAGCGTCCATCATTGGAGGAGGCCAGCAGAGGGCATCCTTCAACCACAAACACACAAACCAGACAGAGTAGGACTTTAACGTGGCTGTTCTGGCTTCTTAGTTAGGCCGGTAACTTTTTACTCGTTGCCTGGCAACAGCTCAGGGTCAACAAACTGGTGGGCCCAAAATTCCAAAGTCATTTTTACGCCTTTTGTACGGATTAAACCAACAAGCTACAACATGTTAGTGAGTGAGCCTTCGTGGTGCCGGGCCAGCCGCTTCCCTTGTGTCTGGTCTTTATGCTAAGCTAAGACAAGCTAACCACAGGCTAGATAGAATGGCCTACATTTTTTTTCGTCTAACTTAGAATCCACCAAAACTGGCCTTCCGGTCCTTTAATTAAATAGGAGCCGTGGGGCCCTGGCAGAAAGCAGCAGATAGAATGTCGGAGGCTACATGCAGGTTGTGGGGCGGAGGGAGTGTAGCAGACGCTCCCAACAGTGAGGTCAGAGATGCTCCGGAGGATCTACCGAAAGAGACTGTGGGAGCCAGCGAGCTTACTGAGGATTACTTCACACACAGGGACAGCTGTCGTGCACACATTTGGAGTCCAGTGTGTGTGTGTGTGTGTGTGTGTGGAGAAGGTATGAATGCCTTAATCCTTGCGGTGTTGATAAAATGCATCACTACGAGAGGGACAGCAAGTTGGAGACTCCTGTAGTTGGACGTCTTGTCTTTTGTTTTGTGCCCATAAATCAGCCCTGATGTCTAGTATTCATCTCTGTGCATCCGTCAGCGTTTGTTCTAACAGTCAAAATGAAAAATACTCTGTGTTACCATGACTGATGCATATACAGTACATAGTATATATGGCAGGTTGCATTTTTTTCAATAAAGTGTGACAATGGCGATTTTGGATATATTAAATTGTCGTTGGCGTCTCTCAAAGCTTCTTTGGCGCATAATCTTGTAACTGAAAGGATGTCATTCTCTCACATCTCTCCTTCTTATTGATCCATTGGGCAATTACAATATCCCCAATTGGGAGATTGGATATGTGGGCCACATAGCAGGCCTCCCTGGCGGTTCACCGCAAGGCCCAGCAGTGACGCCAGCACGTCAGACGACCGGCCCAGTTCAGAGCCGCCTGAAAATTCAGGAGAGCGGGACCAGAGAATAGAGCAACTTTCGGTTTAGCCATTACCAGCTAATTCATCCATTGCTACATGCAATTGGTTATAGATGACCGCTTGCTTTTCTTTCTGTCCTCCTTAAAGTTTCCTGTATGAACAGAATGTTTTCACCAGGTTTCACCTTTACTTCCGCTTGTCTTCTTTCTGATTCCATCCCACCCGAGTTAGAGGCACGGTCCCCCCCCCTCCTCCCGTGTGCCAGTGCCAGGGCTGCCTGGGTTGCAGCGGTGCCCGCAAGAAGAGAGAAACCAGAGACTCACAGGGAGGGGGAGACAGAGAGAGAGAGATGAGAGAGGAAGGGGAGGGGGTCCCCATGGCAACGGTGTGTTTTTGTTAGCGCTTGTGAGTCAGGCAAGCAGTGACTCACAGTCAGGAGGAAACACACACACACACGTACACACACACACACGCACACACACACACACACACACACACAGTCATATTCATACTCACACTCCCCCTCACTCGAGGAGAAGCCAAATAAGGACAGCAACACCAACGCGAGGGAGAGGGCAGAAACTAGAATAGAGAGGGGGAATTGTTCATGCTCAACAACAACAACAAAAAATCAAGAAAATGAAAGCAAAGTCAAGAAGAGACGGACGACAGGAGCAAAGGCAGAGCCGGGACGGGAGCGCGTGCACGAGCTGAAAGTGGAAGGGAAGCCGACGCACAAGAGAGCACGAGTACGGGCACATTCCCTCTCCCAAGAGCGCACTTCACATGGGTGGGGGCAGCAGCGGAAACACACACAAAGGCACACCCAGTTGTGCACACCTTAACTGGCTTAACTTGCTAAAACACCCATTAATTGTCCGTCGCCTCCACGTTCTGGAAGGCCACCTGGTTTTGCACAAACAAACGTTGCATCGAGTTGATGTGGATTTTTAAAAATAAATATCAGTTGTTGTTTTTTTAATCCCTGCAACGAGATGAGGGCAGTTTGATTATTCTCGGGTCCGCCTTCATCTCCGTCCCTTGTGACTGATGTGTTTCTTTTCCCACGACCTGTTGCTGCAGCGGAGGGCTCCTTTAGGTGGTGGAGAACACTGGCTTTATTTACACTGAGGAGTCTGCAGATTTATGTGTGCGTGGGCCGTGATTTACGGGCCGTGGCTCATCCCACACTGAATGTGTGTTTTGGCTACTGTTGACCCTAACAGGCCCGGCAGGAACATTACCACTACACAGACCACCTTCATCCTCCTGCAACCATGTATCAGTGGGTGTTTTTACAGTATTATGAAAGGCGATATTCTGCAAGAACTCAACGCTCCAATTGACGAGGCTGACTGCTGACCTCCACTTTATGACTCCACGTTTCCATCCGTCTCTTGTCCTCTTTATTCAGTTCAATTTAGTAAGCTTTGTTATGAATCACAGCACCAAATTTCTTTGAAAGATTGTTTGCCAAGTAACGTCAAAATTGTACAGCGATATAAATGAAAACCATTATATAACCACCAAAGTTTCTCTTTCCCCCACTGTGCAGAGGTTCATCTCAAATCAGCCAATCACAGCCCAGCGTTGGAACTACCTGGCCGGTTTATCTCGTGGAGATAACATACTAGAAGTATCACCTGTCCTCCAACCGTTATGGGTTGTTTTTTTCTATTTTCACAGTTTTACAACTGTAAAAGAGCCAAAGTACACAACTAAAGTTAGAACAAAGCTCCATTTAAAAACAAGAGGCCTTTTTGTTTGACCCAATCGGTCAAAGCAAATAGTCGCCCACGCTTGTTCTGGTCAAGGTTTCTTCCTGTTAAGGGGGAGTTTTTTTTCCTTCATGGCCCAAACGCCTGCTCATGGGAGCGTGTTGTGTGTTTCATAATAAAAAAAGGGATGTGTCACTAGAACTTCTGTTATCCCGGCGCTATACAAACAGACATATCCTCTCTCGTCTGGTTTCACCCCTCAAACAGCAGGTGAGCAACAGGTGGAGAAAGCATGGCATGGATGTGTTTATGGAAGGGGGGGGGGGGTCAGAGGTCAATGCTTAGTGGGCCGGCCAGCTGGGAAAGAGCATCGCAGGCTGATGCTGGCGACGGGGGAGCTAACGAGGGAGAGCGGAATGTGGTGCGGAGCTGTAAAGGGCAAAGGAATTGGAGTTAGTGCGCCTGTTAACACAAGAGTGATTAACGAGACGGAGGAAGTCACCGGGCCGGGTGTCAATCCGGATTATGTCAGTTGAGCAGGAACAGAAACGCCATATGGCCCCAGATATGCTTCCTGTCTCAATGACCACCACGAACGAAATGTAGGTCTTAGGTGTACAGTCATGACTTCCTCAAACGGAAAATTACAATACGTATGCGTTGGCTGTTCATTTCTTTTTTTCTATTCCTCTTTTCCAGCCAAAGGTCCATTCACAAAACAGCAGCATTCACAATATTTTATGCCGTTAATGTTTCAACCTCCTACATACAGTCAGTTGACAAATTAGATGATACTTCTTCTCTATTTTATTTTGTTCTTGGATGTTTCTTCACTTGTGTGTGTGTAAATTGTTTTTTTATGGATGCAGCATGGCCGAAAGCACAGGAAGACTGGACAGGCTGCGCCGTTCTCTGGTGGCCTCCTCTCGCCCTGTGGGAGCATGGACAGCTGATTGGGGGCGGGGGCGGGTGGCACCAGCCAACCAGCCGTTGGTGCCGTTACCGTAAACCAATTGCATCGGTGCTGGCAAACGTCAAACGCCATTTCAGCACACACCAAAGGCCACCCGCCACCACCCCCGACCCCTCCAATCTGCAGCAGAATCTGGTATATCAAAAGATTGGAGCAACTTATTCTCTACCACCACCACCGGGGTCTGGACTCCCAAAAGGGGGGGGGGGGAATGCCTCATCGGGGCTCGGCATCCCGGCCCCTGGTCTGTCCCACGACAGGATGCAGTCCAAGCACCAAACAACATGGAACTATAAATATTTATGCCTGTTTATAATAAAGCAATGTTCAAAGTTCAACAAGTCTCTATCCGGAATCAAATAAAGTTATGTCTTCTTTTTCAATCTTTCCATCCCTCTCCTCGATTTGTTTTCCCTCGCTCCCTGACTTCCAGGTAACCCGCCTCGCTTTCTACCGAGTTTGTGTGTCCAGTGAACTCATCTGTTCACCGGGTTTTCTCGGGGCTTCTTCTAACCAGCTGGGTGGTCGGCCGGTTGGTCCATAGACAGGTCGGCTGGGTGGAGGGATCGACGGAGGGAAGGCTGGCTGTCGATGTCGGCCAAAATGCCGACCCAGCCTTGAGGAACTGGCCGCAGAGGCCGCCATGAGGGGAGCGAAAGCAGAAAAGGGATTTAAACAAAGAAAAGAAAGTTGGGAGTTGTGTAACATTATTGTGTTGAGTGCAACATGTGAAGCAAGTGAGAGCGGCAGCGATGGTGGCGCATGGAGTAGTGTGACGGGCCGGGAGCCGCGAGGACGGCGGCTTGAATCCGGGCCGCTCCACGTGCCAATGTCGAAGTGTCCCTGAGCAAGACTACCAGCCCCTAATTGCTCCCCAGGCAAAAAAACATTGTGACGCATGGGTTATAATGCAATGTAAGTCTCTTTGGATAAAAGCGTCAGCTAACTGACATGTAATGGAAGCAAAGCGAGCAGGGAGGGGGTCGTAAAGGTGGCTGGGTATTTTTAGCACGTGGACTGGTGGAGGGCGGTGTCTTCTCAAGGGGATTTTTCCAGAGTATATTTAGAGCTGTGATGTGTAATAAAAAGACAGAGGGAGAACAGGAGGGATGTCTACAGTAGACTAACGCCAGTCTGATGTAAGAGTCTGCAATAGGATTCCACACATTGGTGTTATTCCACAGGTCGACTCCTTCGATCATCGTACCCCACCCTCTCACCATCTCCCAAACACAGGCTCCCTGTACCCAAACACACTCTTCCCCCACTTTGGAAATGGGACCGGCTCCTCCACTGTGAACGCCCTGCAGACAGGTTTTTCAGACACCGCAGAGCAGACGGAGATTTTCCAGCTAACGTGGTGCAAAGCTGAAGCGAGAGCAAGGGTGGGGGGGAGGGGGGGGAGGAGGAGAGAGACGCAGCTGAGAAAGCAATGCTAATAATAATGAGAGCGACGAGAGAGCGCAGAGGGAGAGTCGTGTGGTCTCCATACAGCCCGCGAGGGATAGTAGCACGCACGCCGGGCCCGAGAGAGAGAGAGAGAGAGAGAGAGAGAGAGAGAGAGAGAGAGAGAGAGAGAGCGAGGAGGAGGGGAGCGAGCGCGGAGCCGCAGTGACGCCATTGTGGTTCCGCAGCACTTCCTGTCTACCGCCACAGTGTTTGTGTGTGTCTTGTTTCCACGGTAACTGCCGACACATAAATACCAGAGAGGTATAGGAGAGAGGGAGCGTGAGGGAAGGAGAGAGAGAGAGAGCATAGGAAAGAAAAAATAATGACAAACCAGTCAAAGTCAAGTGGATCCTTTCGAAGCTTCACAACTGGCTGGTGGGCCTCGGTTGAAGAAGTGATGGACATTTACTGGACTTAATGAGTCCAGTTCTGGACTGGGTTCCAGGGACATGGTCCAGCATGGGTGAGGTGTAGTTAAGTTATGACCTCAAATGTCCTGGGCGTTGGTCGAGGGCGGGTGGGGGGGGGGGGGGGGGGGTAAGAGGCCGGGAATGAGGGGGGGATTGCCCAAGGCTGCTGATTCAGGGTGGAGCAGGAGGAGGAGGAGGAGGAGGGGAGGGATGAAGGAATGTCAGGTTGATTTTGGGAGGAAACCTCGCTGGTTCAGTCCACTCCAGCAACCGTGCTGAATACTGCTACCAGCTGCTCAATATACTTAGACCTACTTACACAGAGCAGTACATTATGGGTAAGATTGATTTTAAAAGTAACAAAGTAAAACTTCCAGGTTCTGATGAGGAAGTAAGGAGGCCCAAAACCTCACTCAAAATAGGATCAAGTTAAATAACTCAAATCCAGCTGTGGAACAGAGCTTTGTCCAGATTAGGAAGAGCATTCCTGGAGGAATTGTCTGATATTGTCCATATGTCTAACACTAGAACTTCTGTAGTGGTGTAGCGGAAACCCTTTGGATCAGAATATGTGAAGCTAACTTACTTTTCTTTCACACAGAGAGATCAAATATATGAGAGCTTTGGTGAAGCTGGAACAGATATGCTGACATCAGGACACGTATCTCTATATAGCAACCCGCTATACCTGTTTTTCTAACACCTTGAATTCATTGTTTGTTTCCTGGGTTTTTTTAGTGGCCTTTTTACAGTGTTTGGAAAGAAATGCTCCAGGAATTGATCCTGAAGAGAGTATGCTTAACCCTGTCCGGAGAAGCTGTTGATGAGAATGCGCTCTCAGCCAACACATCTGGTTGAATACGTTCTACTTTGACACCTCACAGAACAGCTGGCTCAGAAAAGCAGCTCTTTCTCGCGCTGCATGTCTTTCTGTCTCCAAAACTATTTTCCACTGCTTGTTGCATAATTGAATCTCCGTCACCAGGACAACCAAGAAAGTTGATTTTAATTTTTAATTTTTTTTTACACTTGAACCCAGTGGCCCAGAGTGGCTTGCAGTTGTGTGATTCGGTGTCTAAGATGTCACTCAGTCAGACGTCCCCCCGTGTGACCCGTCAACGCACATCTACACAAACGTATACTGTATATAGTACCAGCCAAACATTTGGACTTACTCATTGAATTGAATAAGAAAATGTATCTGTGTGTGTGATTGTGTGTCGGTGGAAAAATAAGATCAAGCAATGAATTTTTTTCATATGTTAACATTCGTCCACTCACACACTTACACATGTATAGGCTTGTACTTTGACCTCTGACGCAAAACAATGGCACATAAAACAAAGTGGAGTTTGAGATCTGCGGCCCACAGTGACCGCAAAGGTCAATGATGCAAAGAATGGATCCTTTATAATACAAATGCACGTGCGCGGCGCAACTGAACACACACACACACGTGCACACAAACTGCTCTGGATACACCTGCCTGTTATCTTAAAGAGGATTGGAATCAGTTGAAACACACACAGTGGGAACATTTACGACCCGGCCTGCGTATCGCTGCATTTTCCATAGAACTGATAATGTTTCTTGGGACCATAAGACGCAGTATATAGGACAAGAGGAAGCACTCTACAACAAAAAGCTCCAAAAGGCACTACCTTCCCTGCCAGCAGGAGCGATTGCAGAACATTTCCCACCAGAGTTTGTTCTCACTCAATAGGTAATTGTGGAAAAGTAGCAAGAAACGGCCATTTTTTAGCAGTTTCATACAAGGTTTATTTGGATGGTATGTCACATGGGCTCAAAGCACTGGTTAAGCTCAAGGTTAACCCAGCTGTCGTTATGAGCTTTTGAGAGCATTGTTGCACCATCCCAGCCATTACAATGCTGTTGTGGCGCGCTAATTGTCCGCTCTGTAAGAAGGGAGTGTGCACAACACGCTTTGGGGTTCAGACCACAGAAATGAGACGGAAACTTGTTTTCATTTCTTCGTGAGTTTATTGCAGAGTCTGACTCTGTCTTAAGACTATTTGGCTCGATGACTGTCGAGTCTCACTTTGACCCTTTACATGAAATGAACAGATGGTACAGATATGCTCACGTAATGAGGCAGGGAGAGGAATGTACATCGAGTTATGAAATGTTGTAATTGTCTCTGTAGACAAGTTTGAAAAAGGGTCCAAAAACCCAGCATCACCCCATCTGAAGATAAACGACGTGTCGCCGTCATGTGTCTTACTGGCACACTCATTTCACTGAGCCTGAGTGTATGTGTTGCTAAGAGACGCACGCAGTCTGTGTGTGTGTGTGTGTGTGTGAGAGCGTGTGTGTGGAATGTGTGACGTCCGCTCCCTCGCAGGGGCGTGGTTGTCTGTGCGAGACCTCGCCGCTCACACACACACAGACAGACACACACACACACACACTCACCCAAAGGCTACAAGGAAGGAAGGGGAAGTCATAAAGCCTTTAATAGCCCCCCTCTGAAGCTTGTGTTACTGTCTCTCTGTGGGGAAGGAGAGTGAATGTAGTGGTGTGTGTGTGTGTGTGTGTGTGTGGGAGGGGGTCCCATGCTTGACAGGTGCAGATCAAACCGGGCTTGGACACAAGCACCGCACAAACAAACACACAAGCCTGAAGCAGACCTGAAGTTGCAAACACTGTGATACAATAAGTTAATGGTGTTTTCTTGGTGAGGCTGCCTTCACTACTGAGAGGGTTACAGCACTCTTTTAATTCATTGTATTTTAAAAGCCTGAGAAAAGACAAATTCAGAGGAAGGGGCCTAGAGGGATTCAACCAAAAAGGGTTAGTTGTAACAATGATCTTTCCATAAACCTCCTTGTGGCCGGCTCAGGTTGACTTTTATTGTCTCCTCCCCATCTTCTTCTTTGTGGATGGCTGCCTGCAGCTGTGTACTCGAGGTAGCTGGGTTCATTCCCCTTAAACCAGTTAATCAAAAAACAAACCTAATTTGCATCGCTTTTGCATTTTGCATTTGCTTAACAAGTGAATGAAATAACGCCGAGTATTGACTGGCGTATGTTTTTATGAGTAAAATGTAGGGAGTAAGACTTTCTGTTGGTTTGACTCATGACCGATGCCTCTCCTGTACCTAAATACTGTGACCCTACTCTCCGGCTCCAGTTGAAGGTCATCTGATCTTTCAAGTTACACCAAAAAATGAAACAATACCAAAAGAGACCAACTTCATCATAAATGTTCATAATCTGTAAGGTTCTGACTTCATCAGACACAATTGAGGAAGCTGAGGAAGTGTTTCTTAGTCACATTTTTAATGAATAGACCGTTTATAATTGCCTTTAACTAAACGCGTGCCATAGAATCAAATGAATTCTTTATAAAGTATCTATCTCATGCATCAATGAAGCTCTCGGATTTGATCGCAAACAGCTTTAAAAAAAATATTATTGAGAGCATGTACTGACATGCAGACAAATATCCAAAGGGTTTCAGGATAAATAAGTTAATTCTGATAAACCAACAGACAGGAAAAGTGGAGAAGAGCACCTTAAACATGCAATGCAATACAAACTTCCCCAGCGTGTTTTTCCTCTGAACAGCCTTTGCTCCTTTATTAGCAGCTGTGTAGCCAATTATCTCCCTGCCCCCTTTCCTGTGTTCTCACATCAGCATCGGCCCGCAAAAGGGGAGGAGAGGAGGAGACAGCGGAGGGGAGGGCTCCTGTCCTCTGACGTTGTCATGAAGGAATCCCCTGCTCTGGGTTGGTCCCGCCTCCTCTCTTACTCTCACCCAGTCTGGCTACCAGACACACTCGCGTTCACACACACTCACACTCCTGTCTGCATAGTCGAGGGAGAAACGGACCGACGAGCAGACACAGACGAAAACAGAGAGGGAGGGAGAGAGAGAGAGAGAGAGAGAGAGAGAGAGAGAGGGAGGGGGGGGAGACGACAACTGCGAAGTTCAACTGAAGAGTGTGACACTGAGGAGAGAGGAGCTGTAGAAAGGAGTAAAAAAAAAAAAAGACCTTATTGCGTCAGGTAGGTGCAGCATCGCCTCTGCTCAGAAGTTCATTGTCGCCTTTTTACTGTTTTATGACTTCATGACTCAGCAAAACCTGTACCCTTTTCTCTGACTTTTCTCTTTTGGTCTTGAACCACCGGTCTTCCGCATTGAGGCACTTCACTCTCATTCCACACGGGTTCCTGCAGCCTGTTGATCGGAACAGTTATTCACGTGGAGCGACGGTAGAGTGTGTTCACTGAAATGTTGGCATATTGGAATATTGCCCAGATCTGAGGGCTGCCACAGTGGACCGGCTCCATTACAAAGGTCAGACCTAAATAGTTCCTTTCAATGAGATGAGGCTTATTTTCTGTCTGCCTGTTTGACTGATGACACCTCCGAGCATCTGCGTCAATTGCGGCGTCAGAGGGCTTTACAGTGCGTGTGTGCGTCACCCGTCCACCACGTGCGCGTGCGTCCCCTGTCCGTCTACCGGCGGCCAGCGGGCTGCGTGCCTCTCCAGCCGCGCAATGTTAGTGGTTAAAAAAAGGAGGCCCGAGACGCTCAAACATTCCTCTCATTGTTCAGAGGCCCCCGTGAGTCTGCGAGCTCTCAGAAACCTCCATGAAAGGAAGGGAATCCAGCAGCTAACCCGGTTTCACCAAACGGGTCAGGGCCCGGCTGCTGCCTCCCGTCTTCCCTTCAGGGTTCTGTAAGAGATCGACGTGAGTGAGTTGGTCCAAACCGAGGGGATCTGCTGCCTTGCTCCGCCCGTGATCGACCATGACTTCTTGATTACTTCGGTGCCAAAAGATGTGGGAAAGAGGGAGGGTTATTATTAGAAGTCCGAATGGATGAATGGAGGAAGGCATAGGTGGAGGAGAGAGGGAACAGTAAGGACGCTAAAGGAGGAGAACTAAAGCCCTGGCTCTAGCGGGTGGGTGTTCCCAGCAGCAAAACTCAGGAAACCGTGTCGTAGTGGAACAAAAGTGTGTGTACGCGCGCGTGTGTGTGTGTGTGTGTGTCTGTGTGTGTGTCTGTGTGTGTAATTTCTGCATCAACTCGTGCATGTGTGGTTCCGTGGCAGCAGGGCAGCCGTGCACTAAGTACAGGCCTGGTGGCGGTGAGGGTGTTTGGCAAGGGATCGGGTCCAGGATAGGGTTACACACATCAGGCCCAGGCCCGCTTCTTCATTGCCGAGGGCAAGTTTTACAACTTTGAGCTTTTATTTTTTTTACATGGAGCTGGAAATACTTTTTGTCAGACAGTAACGTGGTTTGTTGTGTTGATTCGAGACCAGCAGACAAAGCGCTGCCCTTTCAGACGGAGGGAAAACTGCCACAGAGGGGGCCCGTAGCAGAGCGAGAGTCCTTGTTTGAATGTCACTGAATGTCACGGCCTCGGCAATAATGAGGCCCTCGCACGCAACGAGAAACTAATGCAATCTTATAACCACATGCGCGCCACACATAGCCAGGCCCACGGCCTGTCTGGGAGACAGCCAGGGTGTGGCGCCGCGGCGCCGTAAGGTGTGTGACAAGATGTGTTCTCTCATTTCCCTGCGGATTGGTTGTTGTTGTTTTTTTGACTGTAATGTTAGAGTCTGTGCTGATGTTAAAGAATGAAGACGACGCCTTGAAAGGGTTATTAAAGCTGCGGAGGAAGCGCTGCCCCGCCTTCTGCCGTGTCAGAGGTGTTATGGATACGGCGGCAATCACCAAAGCAAATCATGGCATATTTACACTTTAAGAAGGGAATTCAGACGTTATCATAACCCTTGTGCTCTGATGTTGACACAATGCCGTGAACCCTTTAGACTTGGATAGATAGATTTCACATGTGGCCGGGGATGGAAACCCACCGCTCTCTGTGAAATCATCTGATGCAGTGGAACCATAACAATTACATGTGCTTTAGCTTGATAGCGAACCATTTATTAAAAGTACACAAAAAGCAGAAATACAGTCGGCCTGTGGGTCACCCCACCCACCCACTGTTTGCTCTGTGAAGCGCCTCACAGCCCGGAGGTGTGAGTGATGTCAGGTTGGTATGTTTTTGTACTATTCCTGGTTAAGAGACGCGGTAAGAAAGCGGCTAACTCGTGTTTGCGCCAGCAGCCCGCCGACATAACCGTGTTTGTTCATCGATAGTGAGAGTTTTTATGTGCGGGAAAGGCAGATTGCGTTGCCTGTGAGGATGTGTGCATTTCTTTCAAGGTGTATGTGTGTGTGTGTGTGTGTGTCTGTGTGTTTGCCCACAAGGGCATAGGGAAAAGAGAAGATATGTGTTGAAACAACAAGGGGTTGAGATCCAGCTGTCTCAACAGAGGCTTTTCCACTTAACCGCGCGTCCTTGTGTAAACGGCAAAGTCGATTCCACGCTCCGGCTGAAGGGGAGAGAGAGACGGTTTGAGAAAACAGCCAGTGGCCACGTCTACACTCGGGCCTCCGTGCGCCGCGCAAAAAACGTAAACCCTAAAAACCATCAAAGCAGCCGCATGCGAGGCCCCAGCGGGGGCCACGAAGATGCGCTCCACAAACATCCTGACTCTACTGCCGCCGATCGTGACACCCGTTTTCCTGCCCTGCGCCTCTGTCAGGACGCAACACGTCGGCACAATTACGAGCCGCCAATAAGTCGCAGCCCACGAGGCACAAACGTATGATTATTCCAAACCATAATAAACATCTAACTTGAGAGGAGCCTAACGAGAGCGAGGCGGGCCTTAAAAAAAAAAGCACGAAAAGTAAGACACGTTGAGGTCCTCACAAAATGAGCGTTTTGAGGTGAGGTGTTGGACGGCGTGCGTCAACCAGAGCGCCATCATTACAGGGGGAGGGAAGGAATGAGCTCATGGACATTAACGGGCTGCGGGTTCGGACGGGGGGAAGGGGATACGAAAAGGGGGGAATATAGAAACCGATGGAAAAGATGAAAAGGCAGAGAAAATAACACACGAGAGGAGCCACTGGCAGATGAAAGGACGGCGGGATTGAGGGTTTTAGGTTGATGGAGGAGAAGAGTTAAAAAAAGGAGTCAGTGGACTGTCTTTGATGGGCGCCGGGACCTCAAATGACTTTCTCCTCTGAGACGACACGTTTAATTGTAAACATGTGGAGATTACAATGAGAACACAGAATGTCCAAAAACCGCGCTTTTTGAAGTCGATCCTTTGGTTTTCCGTGAGTCGAGCGACACGCAATACCTTTCATAACCTGGCCCTCAAATTACGCGGATCCACTGTAATCCGAGTGTAAAAGAGAAGAGGTTTACAAAAGAGCAGACAAGACAAAGAAACTGTTTTTTTTCTTCCCAGGAGCTACAGAATCACAGTGTGTTCTGATTTGGAGGTATTGGTGCATTGGAACACAGTCCGAGCGAGGGAACATTGGCCCGGAGGAGACTAGAACGCCTCTAAACAGAGGTTCTGCACCGCGTAAAAGGCTTGCAGCTCGAAGATTGGAACGCCGGTTGCGGTGGTTGGGTAGTACAGAAAATGCGCAACTTGCTTGGAGAGACATTTGTACTGTTTGGGGACACTCTCAAAATGCCCAAAAATGTCGTGATAGCGCCTGCGGTTCCCTGGGCCCCTCTCCCCCTCCGTGACAGCAGACAGCTGCCTAAGACTCATTGAGATTCCGTAGTTCCCTAAAAGTATCCCGCTGACTCATACCTTGTTCATGCTGCTGAAAATAAAGAGACTTTAAGTGGGCCCCAAAATGAAAATTAGCTAAGAATCTCAATACGTTGTGTCCAGACAGGTTCATTCCAACATCCGGAGTATTAAGTGCTGCTCCAGGGGCGGATGGGTCTACGTTCCTGTTGATATCAAGTATCAATCGGCAGGTAGCAATAACATTTGAACACAGTTGTGTTCTTTAATCGTCATTAGAATTCCTGACAATTTGTGAAGAGATTTAGCTGTAGCTTAGCAGCAGAGGAAACGCGTCCCGCCAATCGCCGTCCTAATTTTTCTTTCCGCAGAAGGGGCACCGATAAAGGTGGTGGGGGGAGGGGGGGGAGCCTACAAGTGGAATGGAGCGGGCGCCAACGTCTTTGGAGGGAGTGCCACTCCACTGGCCACTTCCTGCTAGCATAATTCTCCATTCTGTCATTGAAAAGCTATTTTCATAAGAGGCCACGGGAAGTCTGGGAGTTGACCAACGCGCCCGCAGCACACACAGGGCTGAGAGAGCGAAAAACGACTGCGACCCGTGAATGCAAATGGGGAGCACATCGGGCCGCTGTGATGATTCACTCTTTCACACAAAGGTTTCCGATGAGGGATACGCTCTCAAACATTAAGTATTCGAGGTGACAATGACAGAGGAGGGTCCATCGCGGTGTTTATTTTTTTTTTTTCATGCATCTCCTGAAACCGATAGTCGCCTCTGATGGCCAGGGGAATTCCTGGTAGAGTGATTTTTTTAAGACTAATGCACTGAATCACATTGCCAGGGATTTCCAATGGCTGACATGAAGAACGCAACCTAGTTTCTCAGAAGACACGGTCTAATCGACCGACTGACACGCAGCCACAGGCGTGTGTTTTTTTTCTTCTCCCATTTGCCTACGCAAAACAAAGCCGTCTAGGCGCTCTGTCAGGAACAGACGCTGGGATGGCCCGGCTGTGCGGCAGCAGGACTTAACCCACATGTGAGCAGTGAGTGTCTGTCATGTTCACAGTGGTTAAGTTCTGCCGCCACAGGGCTGCAGCCTGCAAAGGGGGGTGGGGGGGGGGGGGCGGGGGGAGTAAAGGTCAGGGAGGAGCCGGACTGCATTGAACCACCGCCCGCCTGCATTGATGCCAGAGCTTCAGACGAGATGAAAATGTGAAGCTCGCTTTGATTTAAATAAATAAATAATAATAATAAATCCACCTACGTGTCGTCATGGGAGTCAATGAAAACACTGCAATCTTCCCCAAATTAGTAGATAAAACAAACACAATGTCTTTAATGCTTCATATAATTGTTTCAGGCTTGATTGGCAATTTACAAGGACATCATCTCGCTGCGCACTCTTCTTCTGCAAGGTTTAATGGCTACAAACTAGCTCTTTATCTCAATGTGGATACCTCTGAATTTTAAAATAAAGTAGTGGATAAAAGAAAAAACTTTTTGCAGATTCAGTGGCTGAATGTGGACAGAAACTTGACTGAACAGAGCAGCTCAATTCCAGTTCACATGTAAAAATGTTGTGTGTTGCAATTTAGTCGTGGAAGCGTAAGAATGACGCATTGTGGTCGGGAGGGCCGTGCAGAAGCAGTTCACCACCGACCATGAGCCCAAAACAAAAAACTGCTAATCTGTGTCATGAACTGAAATTGTGCAGCTTCAGTGTGTCCGTGTCTGCTAAATGTCAGCCGTCTGATTAGCGTCGAAGGCTTCTCCTGTTCCTGTCGGGAGAGCGACCTCCCAGCTGATGTCCTGATTTGTATTGTGTGTGAGTGTGTGTGTAGCGTTGTGAGACTGCATATGGAGTTCATGCTTCACCTGTGGACTTCTGCGTGAGCATCAATGTGTGCCTTTTGTCCGTGCATGTGAGTCCCCCCCCCCTCCTCCTCTCCCTCCAACCCCCACGCTGGGTCAGTCTCCTGTGCCTGCTGTGCTGATAATCAGTATGTAACGTTGGCTGGCTCAGTTCAGCAGGAACAGGGGACTGGTCCCCTTTCCACACAAACGCACGCACGCACACACACACGCACACACACAGGGAACGCTGTTATGCAGTCATACGCCTGTGGCCGTGTGTATTGCTTTAAAGTCTGGACACGTTGATGGATTTCTAAATAAATGAATTTCGAAATGACTGACAATTAGGAAACTTCCCTTCAATTTCTGCAAAAGTCGTTTGTCCCACTGAATTCCCACAGTTGCAACACATTTTCCTCAACAGATGTACACACTCACATTCTGTAATATAACAGTTTACTCAGATTTGTGCCTGTTCTCTTGTTGCTTTTGCAAATCATTACAATCTTGATTTTTATGAAACCATAAATCAAAATCAATGTGAAAATGATGTAATAAAGTACATATTGATGAAGTCTGGTTCAACAGTTGTTTTAGTGTTTTTGTATGTATTTGGTGATGATTTGTCATTTCTGTTTCTCTGTTATTGGTAGCATATTTGTAAAAAGACGAACAAGACTCCTGTTTCTTCAAATGTTCAAATGTCAAACAGTATTTTAAGTAAATATGATGGCTGGTTGATCTGGTGTGTATTCAATATGTTCTAAATTAAACAGATTTACAAAAGAAATACATTCTTTGTTTTGTTTATTTTCAAACACGTCTTCAATTATAGAACGAATCATATGAATGAATCCACAATTACTATCTAAAAAGAGCAAAGTTGTACCCTGTGGCTTTCTCAAATACTGCTTTTCATTCCTAACCAAAACTACACCAATAAATTTCACTGACAAATAGTTCCTCCTCTCAGCTCGTGTTCGTAAGTTGACTTTTGTCTAAAGTCTAAATGCTCCCATGGCGTCTGGATGCCCATTTCAACCGATGTCACAGTATGTGGCTTTAGTTTGGCCATAGTACAATTTTCACACATCCATTTTTAAATTTCTATGAACTCTGCATGGTCAGGGACTTTTACCTCACATTTGCATAGCTTAAAATCTTTTACATTGATTCTAGTGAATACATTTTTTTTTTAAGTTGAAATCTGCCAGCAACATAAAAGGTGCTACGGCAGATATATATATATATATATATATATATATATATATATTAGAGTGTAAAACATAGTTTCACTATATATACACCATATGTATTTCAACTGACTGATACGCACTCCTGGGGGCAGGAGGGGTGGGGGGGGGTGGTGTCAAACCGTGTCACCGTACATCCTTTCTGTTTACCGCTCACCGTGGTGACCGGCGACAACGCGCAGTGGATCAACTACAATTAGTCAGATTTGATGAATAAGCAGCCGTCCGGATGTTTGTCTCCGCCAAGCGGTTGCTACGGCAACAGTGACGCGCCCGTCATCGGCCACAGCCAGCTGCGTCAAGAGGAGAGACGGCGGTTCAACTGGCGACTTCCTGTTTCTGAGAAACTGAGCGGGAGGTGAGGGTAAAAGTCCCCCCCCCTCCCTCTTTCCTCGTCCCTCTTTCATTTATCAAGGTCCCCTATTGTGTGTATGTCTGAATGTTTGTCTTTCTGACGCGGTCGAGCGCCTCGTCACCCTGTAATTGTCTATTCTCCGTCTCTCGTCGCGCCCGTTCACTCCCTCACCTGCCGCTCGACTCTGCGGGTCAGCCAATGGGCTGCCGAGGCGGGAGTTCCTATGGCAACATAACAGGTAAACAGAAGTGGCGATAAGGAGCCCGGAACGTCGCACCGGGCAGCAGCCCGCAGCTTTGGTTTCAGACCCAGAGGGACACAATGAAGCACTAAAATAAGTATAAAAAAACACTTTTTCATATGTACAAATTTTGTTTTGTTGAATTTCATAATTGTTTTATTTGAACTCTTATGCTTCTCTGGTCGGTTGTTTGTTTTATGTGAAACTCCCACGTCAAAGAGACTCAAAACGTCTTTGGGAATTTTCCTGAAAGAAATAGTGGTTAAAATACAAAGAGGTCAACTTAAATATGAATGTTGGGAATGTAGACCAATGTTGGTATTTTTAGGAGAATATTAACCACCTATTTACAGATTAAATTTATTTGAGGTATCTTAGCTCGTTTGGACTACTTTCTTCAGCTGCCAGGATGTTTTTTTTTATAGGCTGCACACAGCCGTGTCTTAAATCCCCCTTTTGTTTGCTCATTCACTGTATTCACACACTGGTTTGATTAAACTTTCATCTTGACTGATCTATTGGAGTTATACAGAGCCAAAACGGTCATTTTCCTGTCCGCAGAAAGTCCATGCCGTTTCTTTGTTCCTTTTGTGAGTTTTTTGATGGCACGGTATATACTTACACACTCAAAACTCTGACACTTATGGACAGAATTTGCGGTGCGCAGGAACAACTGAAAAATACATATTCTTCTCTTATCTGGAATCCGGTGACTGGACATAAACCCCCCCCCCCCCAAAAAAATCCTGAAACAATAAACACGAGCAGAACTAAGACCGGATTTTGAAAAGTGAGGGAGCCAAGTCCCCACATATCCTCATGCGAAACGATGGCCTTGAACACACACTTAAATGCATAGACATGCAAATGTGAACACAATCTATCCTCTGTGTATTTCCTTTCTCATCCTTCCACTCGTCCTCCCCTCCCTGCAGCTGTGCAGCCCCCTCTGTCTTTTTCGTCTCCTTCTGACTCCAATCCACCCTCCCTATCTCGCTCCATAAAAAAAGCTGCCAATCTGGCGAGTAGAAGACATAATTGCCATTATAACTGCTGTGGCCCTGCACATAACACAGTGTTCTGATTGTTCTGCAGGGGAGGAAGGGAGGGGGGATGGGGGGACACGGCCTGCTCTGTGGAGACGCCGTACAACATTATCATAGCGTGACTACAGCTCATCCACAAACAATCTCTCTCCTCTCCGCCCTCTCTCAGTATCTCTTTAATCTTTCCATTTTACACAGAGCAAACACCAGTTTCTATAGGGCTGAGAATCCATACATCGTTGCCTTTTTATAGAAACCTGTCGAGCCCTGGGTCAACACACCGCCAATAGGAAATGACAGACGGACTGAATGGAAAGTTTGCACCAAGACTGGAACGCCCAGATTGTGCGTGTGTGTGCGTGCGTGTATGTGTGTATATATGTGTGTGTGACACATGGGGTTGACGTTTTGGGAAAGTTGACCTTATTCCAGATCCAATTCCAATTTTCCTTTTCCAAAAAGCAAAAAAGGTTAAAAAAAAAACAGCGACGGGCTTCATCGCAAACACATTTCCATTGTAAATCCTGCAAATGTAACAGGGTTGAAAATGTGACAGTGACCGTGTGTGTAGAGGATGTGGGAGCAGTGATTAGCCAGAGGAAACATCTACTCCCACAATAGCAGCCTGATGTATTGGATGGGAAATGGCTTCATCACAGCACTGCATTATGAATCTTAAATTCTGCTGAAGAAAGCAGATGGGGAAGAAGCCCAACGAACGTCCCACCCAGCGAGTGAGCACTAACCGCGGTTCTGATGCTCTTACAAGCCTCACCAGGTCTCGCCAGACAGCGCTTAAGCCCTCGGCGGATTTAGGGCCGAGCTACTCTGCCACCACATGTACACGTGAATGAGAAGCTTAGAACTTTCCTCACAATTTGTAATAGTCTGGTAACAGAGTGCTTTGTTTATTTAAAGACAGATATGTTTCAAAAGGTCGGACGCTGAAACAGAGCATACAGAAAGATGTCGGAGTCTCTGGTTGTAACATTTAACGGTTACAAAATCGTCAAATGCACTCAGTGTCCCTAAAAAGATTGCCTTTAGTAAACACGAGCTCATAAAAATTCAAGCATTTCCCCGATCACCAAACGCTAACCTTCATGACAAGTAGATTTTATGGCAGAACAGTTTGTTTTAAACTGCAATTGATTGTAAAAGTGTATCTAGTAAAGTGGCGCTAGCAACACTTTCTGGAGTTTCTATCTTCCAAATGTAACTGACTCAAACTATTATATTTCATTCAACGATCACGTGTGCTCTGTGATGCGGCTTTGATTGTCCTTTTTATACAACACACAAACACAGTCATGTGAAACTAAGTGTCACATTGTGGACCCCTTGAGCCTCTGTCACACAGACCTCCTGCACAAAGACTGTAATTGGGAGAAAATATTAAGTTAGGATGTGATCGAGTCACACAGACTTCCATTGGCTTGCCACGCAGCTCATCTGAAATAAATCAAGGCTAAAACTGTTAAGACTGTTTCATTTTATTATTTATTCCCACATACCCAAACATTCACAAACACACACACACACACACACTCGGTTAAACGTGATACAGCCCCTTTGGTTCATGCAACAGCATGGTACTATCTAAAAATAAATATTGTTATGGAAAGCATTACAACAGGAAACCCCCCTCCTCCACCACAATTTGGCCAAATCCTAATCACAGATTTTCACCAGAAATTTTTAAAAGGTCAACTTATATTTTTGCTATGCTTTCGAAAGGGGAAAGAGTGAGAGGAGCGATGCAGCATCCGACGGGGCGCACTTTTAATCCGCTTGCCGGCCGGCGGTCAGCTTGTCGGCGTGGCGAGCGAAGGTCTGCGCCACAATCAGAGGAAAGACTAAAGAGGCGTCCGCGTACACCTGGGGACAAAGGACGGAGCGGTCGTGTTTGTGATGCGTTACACACTTATTACGCTAAACCGATGTGCCTGCGCCTGCTTTCCGCATTCACGCCTTTGCATTGATGCCTGCTCTTGGGCCTCAGATTAAACTCTGTGCAGACACTGCCACCTTGAGGCCAAACGTGGGCACAAACATCTTTTTTTCTGCCGCTTCAAAAGGTTGATTCTGATGTGCAATGAAATTATTTCCAACCACGTTGTCACCCCATAAAATGTATTCAAATAGAAAACATATCGGCTGTAGGTTTCATGAATGGAGGTGAATGCTCATCAGAGATGCTTTGCCTATTTTTATAAATATCTGCTAGAACATTTCTGGATCAAATCGGTACCTTCACAGGTTTGGCTTCTGATCTAATCTTGCCCCAAGATACGGCCTCGTCGGGTCTGGCTCCAGAGTCAGAGCCATCAAACTCCTGACCAGTGTTCACAAAAACCGCGTGGTTTGCGCCATTTCTCTGAAAGGAGACAGGGGGGGAAGTAAATGCAGTTACCTTCCAACACTGATGATAAACAAAATTTATTTGCAATATCTTATTTAAAGCTGATGTCACGATGAGATCTATAAAGTTAAAAAAAAGACCCCATAGTTACCATCAGATTAGCGTTGCATATGTGGTGTTTGATCAGCCCTCCCCCGAGGATGATCATTCCCGTCCTTTTGGCAAACACTGCCTGGCTGTTAATCCTGCGAATATCTGAAAGAAAGTCCACATTCATGAGCTGCAGCACAGACATGGGGAGATCTTTCCATGCTGCTTTTACCTTCGACTATGTCCAAGACCAGGCCGGGGCTCTTGTAAGAGTGGAAGTAGAGCATGTCACCCAGAGAGCCGTCCGTCAGGGCGGGACTGAACACTGGAATGTTATTCTGAAAACAGAAAATAATACAATAATCCAGTCCTGTAGGATGGATAAGGAGAATAAAAAGTCATATCAACAGTTACATCTGGGTTTTCCAGCCTAATCATAAGCCAGGTTTCAAATATTTTCATTTTGGGTGATGACCTTTGGGGATCCCTTAAGATATAATACATTACCAATGAAAAACAGGACTCACCTTGTAGGCCCAGTAGCAGACAGATTCAGTATTATTGATTTCCTTGCCGAGCCGATGGATCATTTTGGAGGGAGTCCAACGGGTGCCCTGAAAAAAAGAAAAGTCAAATATGATGTAGAAGATATTATAAAAGCAGAGATTTCTTTCGTCGAGGAGTGCCCGACTCTTACCAGAGACTCACCTGAGTGTTCTGCTCCAGCAGCAGCTGGTCGAGGATGGGCATCAGCCAGTCTTCAAACTTACAGTAGTTGTCATTGGGCACCAACAGGTTCCCTATCCTACATCCAACACAGAGGAGGAGGAGGAGGATGGAGAGATGAAGTGGATCGATGGGTGGACCCAACGTAAATAAACAACAAAAGGAATCTGACACATAAGCTGGTACTTCTAAAGAGGAGTATGATGGCCTTTGTTGTTATAAGTACACCACACTTCCTCTATTGACAGATATGTCAACAATTACATAATGCAAAGTTCCACCTCAGCGACAGTACTGCATTTTGACCTCAGGAGTCAAGACTAAACCACTTATTTTTACTCTAAGTCGATAGTATAGCTACCGCTGCATGCTGTCTACATTAATTGTGCACATGCTCCTGCTGCACCCTAAACAGCATTGTTTTCGAGAATGTGAAGTTGAGAGACGCATTGTGACAGAAGATGCCGACCTGTTGATGCCCATCTGGCGGAGATCCTTGCCGGCCAGGCTGAATTCTCCCAAGTATGTGTGAGCCAGACACTTGATTAAATCCTCCTCTATGCCTCCAGCTGTGCTCACGATAACGTCCACCTAAGACAACGTGACGATACTCTAGTCTCCCTGGTGATGGTTTGAGATTTTACCTATGATGTAACTACATTCACAAAAACGTTATCAACGTGTACCATTTTGTGCTCCACCAGGTAGCGGATGCTCTCTCGGACTCCAGAGCTGATGAGGTTTGAAGTGTAACCCAAGAAGATGGTGCAGCCCGACTTGCTGCGGTGGTCCTCCGAGTCTTTACCCTCACCCTCGTCCACAGGCTCAAGGCGCTTCTCTATCTGCGTGTGTGGAGACAGTAGACATGGATGGAATTGTTATTGGTTTCGTTATTGTTTTATGCACAGACCCTTAAGGTAAAGATGACAGTGACATGTAGAGTCTTGTAGAGCATTCTTCAGAGCAACAAGGGCGTTGTTTCAAGATTACATTCCATATAATTGGGGGTGGGAATAAGATCACACAGACAAAAATCTCAATACCGGGGCAAATGAAACACCAACTGACGGCATGGTGACTGAGGTAATGTGTATTTTTCGTGAGGCCACCTTTGGCTACACGGCTCTTCTCACCATGAGGTTAATCTCCTGAATGGCCAAACCCAAGCTGCTGGCCTGGAAGCCGGTGGTCATGTAAGAATCCAGCAGGGCCTGCAGATCCACCCCCTGGTTGAAGTCGTAGCCTTTGATCTTTGGCGTGCCCTCCGGGAGGTCGCCGCTTGCCTTGAGGACCGCCTCCATGGCAACGGTCATGCGGTGGTCCGCCATCTATACCGCAACGGCGATAAACAACACGTTAGTGAGGAGGTTATCACTGCTTAAGCAAGTAACCAGGTTTCATCTCTGTCTGCTCGGACTGAACATTTATATATTACAAGTAATGCAATAACAGAGTTTGCAGAAAACACTTAAGTAACGTTGCCAACTTACGTTAAACAATAGCGCAAAGATCTTAGCAAGGAATCAAACAACATTGTAACGTGTTATAACGTTAGTGTTAACTTGCCCATCGGCTGAATTTATTTAATTATTACCTTTAATAACAGAAAATAAACAATAATGACAACGTGGAAACATATTTTCATTCATTTTTTGCAAATGTATCAAAGACTGAGATGCTTATTTCACCCTCGATTCGGGCAATGTGTTATGTTGTTAGCTAGCTAGCAGACGAGCTAACTGTGAGTTGTCTTTTTTCGCTGACTTTAGTTTCGGTTAAACATTTAAAGAAACTAAATTCACCTACCTGAAACGACGTCTGCTGGTGTGTGTGATGCTTGTAGAGTAGTAGGCTGTTAACGGGCACAATAAACACACCAACTGAAGACTTGCATCACTGTCAGAGACGCATGGGTCGTCTTTCCAGCCAAACAGGTTGCCTCAACGGAAAGCGCCAAGGGACAAACAGGGCCAGCCTGAGGGCTGCACACTAGTTTCTGATTATACACGCGAACAGTTTGTCTTATCATAAGTAAGTGAACACATGTCGTTAGTTAACTAGATTTTAAGTTAGTTCTTGATACTTTTTTCTTTTTCATTTTTTATACCTTTCTTGATATTTCGCATTTAAGTTTAGTTAACCTGGAAAATAAGTACCCAGGATTGTACTACATTTATTTATTATTTATTTATCCTTGTGAGGGATGGTTTTAGTCACACCTTTAGATTATTATGCATTTCTTTATTGAGCTGGAAAAAGCCCCTCTAAAGTCAACAATAGCCGACTGTTTTAAAAAAACGGTTTAAAGCACATTTGGTGTCTACAAAGGACACAGAAACACATTTATCAAATAAATAAAAAGTAATAATAATATTGTTTCTTTACTTTTACATATTTATTTTTACAAGCAGCCATTGACATGATGAAGGGCCACCATTCTATTATTGCATAAACACCTTTTGATTTACAAAGCCAGCAGCCTTTTGTAAAAAGCAGGCACACAGTGTGGCTTTAGGGCAGATAGCATATGTGAAGCAGAAAGCCAATCATCTTTTCATCAGCCGTGGCTGTGTGAAGTAGTGTGTGCTGTTTGTGACATTTCCCGAACTGAGCTGTATGACCTTTTATATCACAGAGCCTTTGAACTACCCCCACCAGAGGATAAAACAGGGTGCAGAGGTGAAAGCAAAGGCAGGTGCCTCTCTGACTCTTTTGGATTTGGCCAAATAACTGCTGCTCCTTTTGGTTTCGATGGATATTGAGTCAACGTGGCATGCCCTTTGTTGAGTCTTTATACCGAAGGCAAAGTCAGGAAAGATGTGCAGCAGCAACAGTGTTATTCAGGTCCAAAAGCTGGTGGATCAACTTCGGGTGGAAGCGGACAAGGAGCGAGTAAAGGTATGTAAGAATTTCAATAATCTGTTTACTGCATGCCTGCTGCAGCTTCCTCAGGTAACTGAACATCAAGACATTACACGAGTTGTTTGAAAGGGTCTAGTAGCGACCCGCTATACGTCTTCTTATTAACATCCAAATATCACATAGTGATTTACATGATTATATCATCAAAGCCACCCACTCCACCTTCTGTCCCAGCAGATCTCGCTGACTGCAGCGGACTTGGTCCGGTACTGCCAGGAGCAAAGGCGCCATGACCCGCTGCTCGCCGGCATCGCAGCCTCGTCCAATCCTTTCAAAGATAAGAAGAGCTGCGTGCTGCTGTGACGTTCCTGAGACGGGCCGAGGACACGGACACCTCCTCCGGGCGTACGACCCAAAGAGAAATATAAAGTTCTTAGAGAGGCCATTTGTCTTCTGCCTACCACTGAGATAGTGCTTCTGCCTTGCTTAACGCCTTCTATTCAAAAACATAGTTGAGGAAGAAATGAATTGTTTGCCTTTTTACAAAGTTGTTGTTGTTACATTGAAAGGCTTTGTTTTACGTTGCTTCTTTACATGACAAAATACATTTTGTAAGAGGGTTTGATTTCAACCTTCTGATCGTAAGGCATTACTTGAGTCACCTGACTGAAGTAAACTTTGACATTTTAACAGCAGCTTTGTCAAAACATCGAGATGATTGATGATATCTCCCCTCAGGGCGGCGAACCCATTCAGCTGAGAAATCAGAAGCTAGATTCTCCAGCTATTTAAGGACCACTTTTGTGGGAGGAGGCTTTCAACGTGTTTTGCCAGGTATGGTGTGTCATAGTTAAATTAATCCAAGCAATTAAATTGTTGTTTTTAACAAACACAAACTCCCCACACACACACACACACACACACACACACACACACACACACACACGATATTGATACGCACTGAGGAGGTGTGTTCAAATAAACAGCTTTAGTTACAATTGGTGTGCCACACAGGGTTCAGATACAAGTATTTTACTACATAAAGTAAGTAATGCCTTAAGTACAATGTCAGTAGCCAATGTCAGTGAATTTGCAAGCATGTAATTGCTGTAAACTATTTTCCACACTGTTTGGACAATTAAAAGAGAAGGAACAAACGTTTTCAAACCTGTATCTTGATATGAGAGAAAGTTTCCGCTAAACACATTTACTGTGTTTAATTATGGGTTCTTTATGTTTGTAAAGGAATATCTTAACACGATCTAACATGGTATTAAAAAAAACAAAAGGCTTGAGGGCTTTTTGCTGAGCCTTCACAGGAGACCTGAATCTTAGCGCTTCACCTCTATCAGGAATTTTGCAACATCACAACCTAAATATAATAAGGATTTTTACAGATGCAATGGTTTGTTAGTGCAGAAAATAAAAGCAGTTTTTTGTCCAGTTGTAACACATAAGACTCAACTGTGTCTTTTTGCAGTTGGACAGCCTGCAAAGTGTTTTTTTTTGTACTTCCAAATGCTTCAGGTCTTGGTCTTTCATTTTCTGGGCCGCCAGATATCCACGTTCACGTCCCCTGGAGCTACGGCAAGGACTCCAGCCTCCACACTCAGCTGACAGTTGAGGGCAGACCGGTGGAGCAGGGTGGAGACACGGGCAGAAAAAAATAGAAAATGAGAAATGAGAGTGAGCCTGGTTTAGTTAACTTAGAAAAACACAGACATCTTATACGGTTTTAAAAATGACTGTACTTAAGCTCAAATTGTATTCCCCATTTCAAATTCATGTTGTTCATTTGCTCATAAAAGTTAGATGGCCAGTAAAATAAAAACGAATCTGGGTGTAGTTCAATGTACAATATCAGCTTTAAAAGGGTGAACATAGTGGTACAAAGCACTAACCCCATTAACTCCTGCAAGGTGACGCAGCGTGCAAAGTGTCCTCGGAGGAGCACAAGGGATATGTACCTGCAATACAGACATTAAATCACAGCTAGACAAGACTGTTCTGCGGCAGAGTGAGTGCAACTAACTCAAAGAGGACCACCCTCGTCCTACCTTGACAGTGCGGTCGGACGAGCCGGTGTAGAGGCTTCCAGCGGACCGGTGGATGCCGGTGACCAGAGCCGTGTGTCCCACGTCAAACTGGGACAGAGGCTTCAAAGTCCCCGCCTGCATTGAAAAGGAGTGGAGCATGCCGCTGTTGTCTCCCCCCCACACTTCAGAACCACTGTAGCTCATAGACAGCAGATATGAGCTCAGCTAGAAACAAAAGGGTATGTCGGAGTTAGTCAACAAAACGGGATGAGCGTCACAACAAGCTTGTGTGCTCGCGGGTACCCGGATTTTCTTCAAGCCCTTGGCTGCCCTCCGGTCGTAGACCACCACGGTGCAGTCTTTACTCCCAGAGATGATGTACTTGTCATCCGCAGCGAGGCACATTACGGCGTTACCGTGGAGACGGAGGCTTTTCACCAGGGGTTCAGCAGCTGTAGACAAAGACAGGTCATGAACAACCTTTAGAAGCCAACAGATTGGTCTTCCAAATTTGGCGAACTGCTGTCAAAAAGAAATGGGATTTAAAAGCGAGGTCATGCGTCAAATCTGTTAAACTGCAAACTCGGTTATTGAATTGAGATGCAGATGACGTTCCAATCACCCTCACCTCTGGTGTCATACATGCTGATCCTTCGGTCAAACGTTCCAGCCAGCAATACGTCGGTCTGAAAGGACAAGCAGTGGACGGCGGCCCCGGACTTGATCAGGCCTCTCTCGGCCCCACCAGCCTGTAGGTCCCACAGCCTCACCGTGCTGTCGAAGCCCCCCGAAGCCAACAGCGGGCCCTGAGATGCCAGGCACCAGACCCAGCCCCGATGAGTGCTGAAGTCCCCCCGTCCTCCCAACGTGTGCAGCAGTGTGCCGCCAGCGCTCGTCTGTAGATCCCACAGTTTGACGTTCCAGTCTCGAGAGCCTGTGGCACAAACTGCCCCCTCTCCACCAACGAGGAGGACCGAGTTGACCGGGGCAATGTGGTCTGAAGGAAGGGTGATGCACTCCAGCGCTGGGGTCGGGCTCGGGCTTCTGAGGGGTTGACGTTCCTCCATTTCTAATTGTCTTGCATTTCCCCTATTCCTGGGGTTTGCTTGGTGATGTACAGCACCATCTTGCCCTTCATTAGCCCCAAATACCATCATGTGGTCCCTTTCTTCTTCCATTAGGGCATCTGCATCATCAATCCCTCTTCCTTCCAACCCCTCTCTTAATCTTGCCAGTTGGTCCCCGCCTACATTAGGCTGCGTGTCGTCATCCTCACCTTCCATTGCCAAATCCATTCCTTCGTCGGCGCCATTCGCAGCCTCCTGCGCTACCACTCCCACCCGTTCTACCCCACCCTCTCTACCATCTTCCTGTCCCCCTGCAAGGGGCTCCTCGTAAAGCCCCGCCCTTTCCTGCAGTCTCACTTTTTCCCTTGCCTCCTCATCCTCTTTGGTCTGTATGGCAACAACTTGCGCTTGGCCTGTCCAGCAGGTTATGAGCTGCTCCATCTCCAGGCAAGCAGACGGCCAGTCAAAGTTCTCCTTGGGCCCAACTGGGAAACCAATTCTTGATCCTATCAGTCTGTGTGCCCGAAGCTGCCAAGCAGTGATGTCCTTACCCACATTACCCAATGCATGACAGACCTAAACAGAGTAGGAAGTAGGAAATGTTTATTATGGAATGCACATGCCTAAAAGTATTATTTTAGTATTACATGTAGAAAGCATGAGATTTAGAAAATTTAGAAATTAGCAAAAGAAATGGCTGAAAGAAATGTTCTCAATTCATTCTAGGAAGAATCTTTGAAACGGACCTTTGGCAGCACAGTGATGACACACTGAGCAGGAAGGTGTGAGGCAATTTGCGTGACCATTTCCCATGGCAACGACAACAAGCCACTGGCCTCAGCAGAGGGGCTAATGTCTGCAGATGATGGGAGACCAGCAGGCGGAAGACTGGATCACATGTAAAGATAATGACTCGTTAATATGATATTGTTGTGACATATGAAGAGCCAGTTCAGTGTGAGACAGTCTCACCCTCGCAGGTCGGGTACAGAAGCTTCAATACCGGGAGATTTCACGGGGTCAGGAGACGGTCCGCCCTGGTCACCGTTCTTCCCCACTTCCGGTTCATGCACGTTGACCCTAAACTCAGACATCATCACGTCGTCCACTCCCGGCGCGCGACGATCACTCACTCGGAGCCGACATCACTTTGAACATTCCTCGATTTCGTATCGTCGGCTGTATTTTACACGTCCAAGCTGAAATATTGTCACGATGAGACTTGGTAGACACTATGACGTTACGCCGTCAGCCTTTCGCTTGGCGTCAGCTAACGTGACGTACCTTGATGACGTTGGAATCTATGCACAAACAATGCCTGAAGAGACGTTAAACGTTAGCTAACGTTATCCCGGGAAATACAATCCTTCTGTTTGTGGCTTTAAAATATGCGGTTGGCGTTCATTCAATTAAACGCTCGTTGCAAAGAGAGAAAATACTAACTTTAACGGGCGGTACAGCTGGTTAACGGCTGAAGTCCAAAACGTTACATAAACACTTCCGGTTCCGGTGTAGATAAACAGTTCATCGTTTGTCGTTGAGTGTTTCTGTTATTACTGTTTACGTTTACAATGGTGCATACACTCCCGTCGGAGAATGGAGATGTGTTAATGTTAAATGTCTGTGTTTAAAAAAAAAACATTTAAACAGAAAAGCTTTTGAAGATTTTTTTTCGGTGCGATGATGGAATAATTTAGGTTTCACTTGAATAATGATTAAAACGTATTGCGTATGGATGAAGGATCTATTGGCCCACGGGAGGATTTTAAAAATCCGAAATGCTCATATCATAAATAACCTTTCATATTACTTTGTGTAGTGGGCATTTGTCCTACGTATCCTTGATCAAAGGGCCACTGATGCACCTAGTTCGACTTCTTTTACGCAGAAAAGGAGTGTTGTCCAGGCGGTGTTTTCTTGTTTCTTGTTTATTTTTAATCAAAATTCCACCAAAAAATATAACATAAAATGAGCTGCTTTCATATGCAGTTCCTATACACTGTCTAACTGTTAACCGTTTCACTGCTGTAACTGGTAAAAACGTATTCGTCACCCCGGTGCACACTGGTCCCACCTGGCTATGCCCCTAAGTAACTTCCAGGTGCCCACAGCATTACCCAATTATTGATCCAGCTACCCAAACAATTAAGAAAAATATATTTAAAGAATATATAACTAAATTATAGCTCCTACACTTTGTAAAACTTGATGTCTACTTGCACAGGTTATATGCCTGCTCTGATATTACCCAAGTAAAATGCGTAAATATACTTACAAAATATTATTGTGGCATCACAGTGGAAGGGGGACTGGTTACCTTCCAAAGTGGAATACAGCTGCAGCAGAATTTTGAAACAGACACTCAATTTTGTAAAATCACAAGGCACAAGACACAGAATTAACAGTAGTAATTAAACAGACTACAATACCAAAATACAATTAACAATTCATTAAATCCTTTCTGCTGGAAACATAGAAAGTCAATAAAGGCCCTTCACAGTAGCCATAAAGGATTGATGGAGAAAAGGTTGGCGACATTTTCAGGTCTCTTTCATGTAGGTAGATAACTGTAGGGATCGCTGGCGGAGGAGTTCCTGTCGGTCTGTGAAGTCACTCAGTCCACAAACACCTCTCACCCAACAGGAGGGACCTGTCGCTGGTTTCAAAGCCGGAAAATAAGGTTCAGCCTCTTTCAATATCAGGAACAGCTCCAACAATTCTAGTTGTCCTCATGTCAGTCAACAGCGTGCATATGTTGATCAGCCCTGTGTCTAACTTGCTTGCAGCTTTACAAAATCGAAAGGAAAAAAGATGTTCTTTGCAACCCGATCACGTTTAGAAGCGTTTTCTTCCTGGTTAAATGTCCTTCCTTTCCATTTAATACAAGTCACTATTCTAATCTAAAGAATAGTCCATGTTTTAGGACTCAATTATTTAAATAATTAAATTATAGAGGTCATTACAAATAAGTTAAATGAGTTTCCCATTTAAATCTTTACATGCGACAGGTTGAAAAGGTGTATATTTATGAATTTATAGGAATCATGTACTGCAGGCAAAGCAACAGAACCAGCCATCAGGCCTTTTCGTTTCGTGCTCATTCTCCTGTCACCATTTCAACCTGCGGAGATGTCAGACCACACCTGCAAACTCAGGATGGGTTGAAAAGGTGACGTTCTTTTTCGGAGAAAAATGTTGTACAATGGTGAGAGAAATCCAACTCAACTGGTTCTCATTGCTACAGAACTTTGAAAAAGCAGAAATTTGTGGGGAAACATTGATAGGCGAAATACAATTGTTCAACATAGATCAGTGAAGCTAGATAAGACGCCATCGGTACTCGCTCCGTGTGGCGATGGATATATTCAGTGGAGACTTGTTACGTCCCCTGTTCTGTGTATCGGTTGGTGGGTGTGTTCTGTTTTGTGTGTGTGTGTGTGTGTGTGTGTGTGTGTGTGTGTGTGTGTGTGTGTGTGTGTGTGTGTGTGTGTGTGTGTGTGTGTGTGTGTGTGTGTGTGTGTGTGTGTGTGTGTGTGTGTGTGTGTGTGTGTGTGTGTGTGTGTGTGTGTGTGTGTGTGTGTGTGTGTGTGTGTGTGTGTGTGTGCGCATACAGGTGGTACTGATCATCCATGATCTCCATTCATCTTGACTCCACCCCCGTTCGTTACCCGGTTCAGCTGTTTTCACTCATCTCCAATCCCATCATGCCCTTCTGTCAGTATATGTACCCCTGTGTTTGTTTCACCTGAGTGGGTGGCACTCTGGTTGTGTATACGTGTATACGTGAGTGCTGGTTGATGGTATAATATTTGTATTTCTGGTGATTTGATATAAGTGTGTATGCAATTAATACGTGTTGTTTGTTTCTTTGTTATCTTTATTACAGGGGGGGGTGAGGAGTAGTTTAGCCCTGCTCCGGAGTTTACATACCTGCACATAGTGTTACTCCCCTGTCTAACAACACTAGCTACACCTGGCTGGGCCACCCAATGTAAGTTTTGTTAGGGCGCCTTGGTAGTGTGCCAGTTAGGTTGTGGTTTTGTTGGGAGATAGGACAGGTAAGGGGGTGGGAAGCATTTTGTTCTTTTCGTTGCTTTGGTACCGCCAGCTTTCCTCATTTCCCCTGTTAACAGCGCTATAAATAAAAACAAGCCTGTTAACCTCAACTTCAAGCTCACGGCTATTTCTTGCACCTTCAACACCACACGCTGTTTATTGGCCACAGGACGCCGTCAGGCAGTGGCGTGGACCCCACTCCCCTCCTGGGGAGGCAGAACGTAACAAGCCTAGACTCAAAATCACATTTGTAAGGATTATACCAGACCACGACCCAGTCCTTTTTTCAGAGACTTCTGGGCCTGGTGCTGCAGTGACAAATGTGCTACATTACTTTGAATGGCTTTAACTCGTTGGCCGCAGATCTACATCTGTATGCATCATTTGCCTGTGGTGGCATTAACAGGACCAGAGTGGCTGTGAAACCCAAATTAAGTTAAATTATTATGATGGCAGATACATGTCAAATAGTGAAAATTGAAAATAAAAAAAATAAAAAAATACAACTGCGAGTGCTCATTTCCAAAAATGACTGCTCACCCATCTAATGCTTCCACGTTACCAGAGCTATTTCAAGTGGTTGAAGTATCCACATCCTTTAAGTTAAGCAACAAAACTACAATGTAAAAATACTTTGATTCAGACCAATCAGGAACCAATTTTAAACGAGTAGCATCTGGCTAGCACAAGTACAGCAGCATGTGTCTCAGAGATTGCATCTCCAAACACCTTCACAAGTTTGGCTTCTGGTCTGATCTTCCACCAGGTCACAGCCTCATCGGGTCTGGCCCCCGAGTCACAGCCGTTAACTCCTGAGCCATATTAACGTACACTGCATAGTCAGCTCCATCCCTCTGGAGGGATACAATGCATCTATTTAAGATGGGTAGAACCAAACGGGTCGTTGTGAAAAACAAAAAAGCTGAACTGGCATTCAGAAAACCACTTGCAGGACATATTCAGGTCTCTTTTATGTAGGTAGATGATAACTGTATGGATCGCTGGCGGAGGAGTTCCTGTCGGTCTGTGAAGTCACTCAGTCCACAAACACCTCTCACCCAACAGGAGGGACCGGTCGCTGGTTTCAAAGCTGGAGAATCAGGTTCAGCTCCAACAATTCTACTCAGTTGTCCTCATGTCAGTCAACAGCGTGCATATGTTGATCAGCAAAGCCGATTCAAAAGTGTCTTTGCAAACAGAAGTAAACAAAAGGTCCTAACAGCTTAAATTGTTTTAATGATGCCTCAGATTTATGAGGCGCTGTTGGCGGTATAATGCATGCTTCAGCATCATTGTACCTAACTTGAACTATCTGCTTGCGGCTTTACAAAATCTAAAAGAAGGCTGTCCTTTCCAGCCTGATCACATGTTTAGAAGTGTTTTCTTCCTGGTTAAAGAGCTTTCCTTTCCACTTAATACAAGTCACCATGGTAATCTTAAGAATAGTCCATGTTTAAAGGACTTTATTTTTAAACTTCGAGGTCATTACAAATAAATTAAATGTGCTTCCCATTTATATCATTACAACAAGCAACAGGCGCATGAGTTAAAAAGCTAACATGGATGGAGAAAAAAACCCAACTAGTTTTCACTATTCCTGAACTTGAATAGATAGATATTTGTTTTTAGCTGATCACAATAAAACAGACTCAAGGTTAATAGAAAAAAAGTTTATTCCCCCTATTCACAAAAAATTAAATTAAAATGGGAAACATAACATCCAACCTGCACCACAGTTGAGCAAAAAAAAAAAAATACAAATTCAATTGCCAGCCTTGATATCAGATTGAAACAGTTATGAATGAAGGTATATGCACCAACTTCTTCAGTCCAACCACAACGTCTTTGACATAATCAAATTGTCCGCTATAAAACAACGAAAACAAATTCTTTAAACAAAAAGAATAAAAGGAAAAAAAAACTTTTAAAGTCCAGAAGAATTTGTGCAATGGAGCACAAAAAAATAACAAAATAAATTAATAAAATCCAAAACTCATGAGCATAAAAAAAATAAAACAGTGGCCAACTAGCATTTAAATGTATTTCTGTAGAGCTGAGTGTCTCCTAACATTGTGAGAAGTGAGACTTCAACTTCTGACCAAACATTTGTGGCACAGGATCCTTCTGAACAATTCATGTGGGGAAAGAAAAGAAAAAAGAAAAGCATCACCAGTTGCTTCTCTCCGCAGCTCAAACCTCAAAGTCGGCCTACCTGATGAACCTGGATAAGACGCTCCGTGTGGCGACGGACACAATCCTCCTTTTTTATAAAATACTTCACTATAGATGTGAGCTGATATTCAGGAGGAAAACAGCACTGGACCTTTTCTTCTGGTGAAGAGAAAACCGCAATTTTAAAGTGACCCAACAGACTGGTGCTGATACTCAAAATGACATCCAAGCAGTACTCAAGTACACACCTCTATAGTAAAACAGCAACTGGCCGACAGCCATACGCACTTCCATTACAAGCGTCCACTAACGATGACTAAAACCACCACCACTCTCACATGAGCAAACGCGTGTCAGGGGAGATCTATACGGACGCAGTGCGTTCCCAGGCAGATCCTACACAGTGTCGACGGGCGGATGTATGGCATTGGCAATCACCAGTTTGATCAAAAGCTGGAGAAGTACCTCATTAGTCCAGCAGCGCGTTGCAATGCCATTGATAAAGCTCTTAGAAATGTGAATTCCTCCGAAATGACAGTTATAAAATTACTAAAAAATAAAATAAAAAAAAAGAGCAAGCCTCGTTGAAAAGCGCGTAATGACCAGGAGCATCCGTTGCTGAACCAAACCCTTCAGAGAAAGACTGCGACACTGGAACACGAATATGGACCGGCGCACTCTACAGATCCAAAATACTGCAATTAAGATGTCTGGCTCCTCTCAAATCCTATTCAATCCATTTCAAGGAGGAGCACATTATAAAATTAACTATGTTAAGAGGCCTCAAGTCTTACCTAGTAATTCCCCCCATTGCTTATCATTTAGCATTATGCTTACTTTAGCTAACCATTTAACAGTCCCTAAAATCACTTATCAACAAACCTATATCTCAAGATCAGTATATTATTACAGTTTCTTACATTTGAAATTCTAAGTTTCTTACAAAAGAAAAAGTGCATTTATATCAGTAAGAATCAAGTCATTCTTGGTGATGTCTTATCGCTCATTAAGTTTGTTTCGTAAAGTCTTTTAAAACAAAGCAGCAAAAATGATTCTCCACCTGCCTACAGTATCTGAACTTTGGTTGCAGAGTTAAGCTCATTCCTGTATTAATCTACCTGTAGTTGATCCACACACACACCTTTAAACCAAAGGGACAGATGGACTACGGACAAACAAACTAAGCACCCGACGGCTTCCAATCATGGCAGCCTCCCCGTAGTGATAATTATGCATGAAACAAAGCAAGCAACCAGACGGACACTTAAACATGCGTCACTAAAGTGGTGATCAAATGCCATGCGAAACGTGGTACTGCGATGGTCAAGCCTTAAGAGGACAAACCTACTGAACCCCCCTATTGGGGGGGGGAGAGGAGGGTGTTGGGGAATAAAAGACACCTATGATGCGAGAGGAAGAAAATCACTTCAGCTAAATGTGAAAAGACCCCATGTATACATGTGTAATTTCTCCGTAAAAAAGGTGCAGACTACCTGTGCGGGTTTCCCGCTTCGTTACGGAGTAAAAGCGTCTCGCGCGTTTCCCGTTCAGCGTCGGCCCGTTTGAACACGTCTACATGTGCGAGTCTACGACTGCGTGCGTTGTGGTATTTGGGACTGTGGCACGTTATGCTGGTTCAGATAATTCCTGTTTGTCTACCCGTCTGCCACCCCGCCCTCACCCCTCCCAGCCACCCCCCACCCCATCCCTCCCAGCCGCCCGCTATCTTATCGGAATAATCAAAAATCGAGGAGAGGGCCGCTTGAAGCCCCTCTTGAGTCCTCGCCTACCTAGGATTGCTGCGCTGCCGTTGGCGAAAGTCACCTTGGAGCGAGTTGGATTTAGTGAGGCGTTTAGTCCGAGAGGTATATGTATATCCCTAGTTTACCCTCCCATACCCACCCCCCTCCCTCCCTCCCTCCCTCCCTCAGACACACAGGGCACTGGGGGAAACGAGGCCATCCGCTAAGTGAAGGCTCTCAAGGCCAGTCATCCCTCCAGCTCCGGTTTCTCCCCACAATCTGGGCAGTGCAATGAGTTCCCCAGTAACCCTCCCCTACGTTAACCTGGGGAAGAGACAAACAAGAAGGGAAAATTACAAATGACACATCCCAGGAGCAACACCTAGAGCTCATACCAATGGTTCAGGGGAGGAATGTGCTGGACATACCTAACAGGTTGGTGTCCTGCGTGGGCAAGCAGGTAGGGTTAGACGCCGTAGCAGGCCGACAGGCGCTCCTTTAGCAGAGGGGGGAACTGCTCAGAGAACTGTTGCCAGTTCTCATCTCCAACCTGGTCCTTGAAGCCATGCAAGATCTTGGGAGAAAAGAACAGAAAACCATTACGAGGCGGAGAAAAAAAAGATTTTGTTCCAACTGAAATTAATTTCTGAAATAGTTTGTGTGTTGCGTTCAGGAAAAACTGCTCCCCCACACAACAGCAAGCTCTTCACACACTTCTCAGACTCAAAAATAATTATCCACACCATGAAGTCGGGTTTCGAATGTCTGATAAGAGATCATCACAGAGTGAGGCGAGCAAGTGTTGCACAGTGAGGGAGCATATGATCGACAATAAGCTACGGGTGTGTGTGACAAGCTGCCATTCAGTAATATACGATATTCCTTTTAAATGAAAAAACCCACCTTGTAAAACATGTCTCTCAGGTCGTCCTTGGGGCTGACCCAAGAGGCAACAGCGTCACAGAAGAAGATGAAGTCCTGCACGGAGACAGGACTCGTTAATAGGAAACTCAGCGGGGGTGAAGAGAGACTGGATCAGAAATGATTTGGGAACTAAGTATCATCGCTTTTCAATGAGCTGGAACGCACCTGCACCACTCCTGCAGGGTTCACGCCGATCATCACGCAGATTCCCCTGAAGGCAGAGTCCTTCTCCTCGTTATCACGGATATTCCTTAGAGATGTGCACCTGAGAGGAGGCACAATGACAACGTTTAGGTTGTTAGTTTGGCCCAAAGCCAAAAAGCTTTGTGATTGTATCTTATCATGAATATATGTTGCAACCAGAGTGTACAAAATAAATGACACCATATATTAAAATCGGTAAGAAGGGTATAATGTCATGAGGCCAGCATGATCACCTCACCATGGTCTAATGAATTGCTGCAGCTGGGGGGCTACTTCTTGTGGGCAGACATATCCCAGTCTGCCAATAGTGATGGCTGCACGCAACAAGAGAAAAGAAAAACAATTAACTTAAACTCCACTAATACTTTGCCATTTTTTTAAAAAGGCATGTTCCAAGTCAGGCCACGTGTGTACCTGTGTTCTCCAGCAGCGTCTTGGGTGTGTTTGGTCGATTGATGATCTCTACCAGGTGTGGCAGAACCATGCCCACGTACGGCTGCATCTCCGCACCTATAAACACAGGAAAACTGTTCAAATTCACATGAAGACACTCAAGATTTTTGTAGTTGCAGAATTGCACATAGAATAGATCACACACACATGTCTAATCAGTCACGCATGTTGTGCCTTGTCTGGATCAGAATATATAGGAACAAAATGTATCATTCTGAGTCAATGAGCTGGGTGTTTCATCATATCCAGACACTGCACGTGACAACGCAGAACAGACCAAACTTCAACAGTAAGAGCGACCTGCTTTCTCACCCATTTGCATGGAGATCTCGCCAATGGCCCAGGTGGCGTTGTTGCACACCGAGATAAACTCCGGATTCAGGTTAAGCCCGAGGATGGGCATGAACTCAGCTGGAGGGAGGCCGCGGACACACACAATGATTACACCACAAACAGAAAGACAGCACCAACACACATTTGTTTACAACCTCGCAGACTCCCATTAAAAAGACATTGAACAATCTATGTCTACAACAAGTATTGCCCATCGATGCCAAGAGCGGCTCGATAGCCAGGGGGGATGGGGGGGCAGAAGACGTCCCGGTCTGCACTTCGATCCAGCACTCACCAGTGCATGGTTTCACATGGAGGAAGCACGCCTTGGTCAGATCGCCCAGCAGTGCAAAGGAGCTTTGTCGAACCTCCGGCATTGTATCCTGCAACACAAACCGGACCCCGTAGTGTCACCTCGGCTTCCAGTCAAAACTTTGTTATTCTCACATCCATGAAATCATACCTGCATGCATTGGAAAAGCAGGGTCATGATGTTCGAGCGAGCCACTAGCTGTTCCACATGAGCCCCCAAACCCTCAGCCAGGCCGCTCAGCAGGTCCAGGGCCACAATCATGAAATCCTTGTCAGGGGCCTCATACTGGTCTGGATGCTGGTTGTACATCTATAAAGATACGGCGGGGAAGTGTCACCGTCTCTTATGCATCTGAAAATTGATCAACGAACACACAGAGCAATTGTGTGTGTATTTGTGTGCGCATTCTCACCATAGCCTGAGCTAGTGTCTTCTGGACGAGTGTGACACAGCGCTGATAGACTGGCTCACAGTAAGGCAGAAAGCCACTCTGCAGGGCGGTTGCTACAGACGACAGACACTGGGGAAAAGAAAAAAGGATTATAGTAATAAGTTGGCACTGTGTATGCTCAATAAAATATACGAGGAGAAAATAATTCCTTTATCTTTGCAGTCAGTCAATCCTCTTTATTTTTATCCAGCAAAGAGAAATAACTGATCAACGAATGAGTTTTCTTCAAAATGTGAGCCGACAATTTAAAAGGGGTGAAATATTCTAGTATCGAGCAACTGCCCCCAAAAAGTCTGGATCAGAAATTATAGGAACATTGTGTATCATTGTAAATCAATGAGCTGGGTTTTTCATCACATCCAGAAGCAAGATAAGACTTTAAAGCCGGACTCATTGTAAAGGAAAAGATTGTTCTGCTTACAACAACTGCTTACCTCTAGCAGTGGGAAGAGATCTTTGTCTTCGTCTTTTAGCTCATTCCACTTGGCAATAAGGGGGGGCATCAACTTCTGAATGTACTCCTGAAAATCCATAGAAATAAAAGTGAAATTTTCATTACATTAGCTAAAATCTAACCAAGGTCAACTGAACAAACCATCAAACCTTTTTCAAGTCAAAGGGACAACTTAAAAGCGCAGCTCTATACTTCACAGGCACTCACAGGCTGATTGAGGTGGTGGCCCACTGAGTCTGCCAGAGTTCCTATGGCATCGTAGAGGATGAGGAGATTCTTGTGCTGGTACTTCCCGAAGGCAAACACCAATGTGTCCAGGATGAAGCTCAGGTAGGGCACCAGCTCCGTGCACGCCTCCTCCTCCAGGGTGGCAAACGCACTGAGGGGACACAGAGGAAGGAAATGGGCAGGTCAGCATTTGGTCCAGTGATACGGTTCTGGCGGACTGCGTACAGGACACCGAGGAAGGGCTCACCTGCACGCGGCCTCTTGTACCCTCTTGTTGCCATCCAGGATGCGTTTGAGAAGCTCCGTCATAAGGGGTTTGAGGTAGGAGTCGGGGGGCTGAGACACCACCCAATGTGCGTAGCGACTCAGGGTCCAGCAGGCGATTGAGCGCACCAGGGCCTTTTTGTCGCAGAGACACTGGATGAGGTGGGGAATGAGCTCGGGCAGGTAGGGCACCATGCCCTGCATGCAGCCTACGGCAAGGAGAGACAGTTAAAGAAAAACAAAGCACAGATTTCCACTAAAGAAACTTTCAATTGGCTATGAATCCCCTTTAAGGACCATACATAACTATGCTTTAGGGAAAGCAATATTAGCTGAACCTCTCTTGAATAGGATTGTATATCAACCATTTCAGTGGAATATTATGGCCTCTCATTACAGCTGTATCAAGCTTGAACAGTGTTCATTTCCAAAGCTAAAAACTAAGATGCCAATCTGGATCAGAAAATATAGGAACTTCAAGTATCATTTGAAATCAATGAGCTGGGTTTTTCATCATTTCCAGATGCGGGACAGACTTCAGGAAGATCAACTTCACAATGAAAATACTCAGGTCATTAAAATGTAACTTCAGTGTTTAACATCAAACACTATGAACAAAAATGAGCCAGACACAAAAAAACTCTTATCCAGCTTTTAGCATTAGGACTAAAGGAAGGACAAATTCTCAGACAACAAGTCGGGGAGTTTCTGAGAAGCAACCGGTCCAGTGAGACTTACCCTCTGCTATGGCCCCCAGGACCAGGATGCCAGACTCCTTTATGACCCAGTCGGGGTGGAAGAGCAGGCCTTTCAAGAGCGGCAGGAGGTGGGGCAGCAGGTCGTCGCGGAACACGTTGGCGAGAACGTCCAGAGCTGCGGCCGAACACTTTCCTACAGCAGAGAGATCCCAGTCAGTCAAAGGCTGGCTGACCGGCCCCGGTGCGTCACACAGGATATAACAACACTGCGATTTTGCCCACTTTGTGTCCTCTGCTAAACGCCAGAACACTCCTCCCTCCAGTCAGCGCATTTATTCACTTACGCAGGTTCCAGTCCGACAGTGTATCGTCGTCGTCGTCATCATCGTCATCATTGTCCTCGCCTTCCTCATCCTCCCCCCCTCCTTCGTGCTGCAGGGTGACTGTGCGGGACTTGTGGAAGCGGGGCTTGATGTCCTGATCGCTATCTGGTACGGCCTCGTCTTCCTCTACATCCCCCTGGAAAAAACAAAAACAACTTCACTACAAGCACACTTAAGATTAAAAAAAATTCAGGGATGGTTCTAAATCATCTGCCTGTCATTATCAGCGGCTTTGAATGCACACTTCTATGGTTTGAATTTTGATAGAGGATTTATTTAATTTAGTCAAAACATGACGATCTAATGTTAGATAGCCATATCACACAAATCTAACATGGATCCTACAGTCTTGTCACATCTGGATCAGAAAATATAGGAACAAAAAGGTATCATTGGATATCAATGAGCTGGGATTTTCATCATTTCCAGATCCAAGAAAAACTTTTAAAGTCCAACACCAGGTTGAGAATGTTCTTAACCTGTAATGTTGACTTGCTCACCCGGGAATTTCTCTTTAAGTTTATCAAGTGAATGAATGAAGAAAAAAAAAATACACAGAAGTGAACATTCAGATCAAAAGAAACCAATCGCTTACAACGGCATATTTGATGCATTGTAGAGGACTAAAAGAACAAAGGGCTCACCTTCAATAGTATGATGTCTATTTCCGAATACTTCATTCCATTTACCAATATAGGCGTTAGTCTACATCAAGGGGGAGAAGGGGTAGGCTGTCTTGGTTAATTTTGCCAAAACAACATCTATTGAGACTAGAGTAGTCAATATGCTACTCACTGCACCAGGTGTCCAGACAGCATCTCCTTACAGACGGGTTGCTCTGCTAAAGTCAGCCAAAACTCACACGCCTCCAGTGCCACGTTCTCATCAGGGTCCTGGGTCCTCTGCAGCATGTACTGCAGGGGATGAGCGAAGTGGGTTTGAGACGGGCAACGTCAATAAACAAACATTTTGAAGGGTGGTATCAATATCGACAAATCTGGATCAGAAAACGATCTACATGAAGTATCATAAAAATCAATGAGAAGGGTTTTTCATCATGTCCAGATGCATGGCGGACCCAAAAGTCCACTTGAGGACACCGTCGACATGCTCTTTTCCACACTTACCTGGATGATGCTGTGCATGTGGGGGATAAGGCGGTCTATGCGGACCTCCAGTAACATGACCAGGGCTCGGCACACGTTCTTTCGAACCTCAGAGTCCTCATCTGCTGCTAGCGCAAACAAGCTCTGAATGGACAAAGCAGAAATCACAAGAAAGCCGTTTTAATGGAGGATTCACACAAAGAAAAAGGCAAATAGGGTAATTTATTTATTTTAATCAAAATGACAACTTTCTCTGGTGTGCCAATTCTTCACAGCTCACCTCTATGAAGGTGTCAATGTTGTCCATTAGGGCCTGGGCTCTGCCAATGATGAACTGGTTCACACAGGCGATGGCGTGGGACCTGCAGCGAATAAAACAAATTAGTGGAGTCAAACAGAGCTAGCGAACTGCAATAAATACACCACATTTAATTATATTAACATCTGGCTTTGCTCCACCTTTGGTTACAACAATTTTTGGGACAGATTGTTAGCTGATCACACAAATCCAATATATGGATTCTACACAGTCTTGTCACATCTGGATCAGAAAATATAGGAACAAAAAGGTATCATTGGAAATCAATGAGCTGGGATTTTCATCATTTCCAGATGCCTGTAACGTTGACTGGCTCACCCAGAAATGTTTCTTGAAGTTTATCAAGTCTCCTCTTTTAGAATATCTTTTGTGCAGTCAGTTTAAAAAATGTATAAAGGTGAAAAGACACCTTTTAAAAAATTGTAACAGCATATTTGCATTGTAAATGGGTAACACCGAGGCGGGATACACATGGTAGCGAAAACATTTATAATTTAATCCCATTACCCAGAGTATCTGGAGTAGACCATGAAAGTTATGGTCAGTTCAACGTTATCATGCATCCCACCCAGATGACTATGACACCCAATCAGCCTCTTTCTCTCTCCTGTACCTAATCTTGGGGCTGCAGTGCTTGAAGAACTGGAGGAATTTAGGAATCATAATGTTGAGGGGTCTGTTAAGAGCATCGCTGTCCAGAAGCTCCGACGAATCCTCACAGATCTTCTGCAGTGCTCCAAATGAGCCCTGAGACACGGACATACACAGAGAGGCTGTCAAATCAAACGCAAACATACAAGAACACAGAGGAGAGAGTGAGACTGCATCAGCACATAAAAGTGAAGCAAAAAAAAGGTACTTGTGCAATACACACACACACAGCTATTCAGCTGAAATTTTTTCCTAGAATAAAACTTAATTTACTTTATTTTTAAATCTGTCGGAACGCAAATATAATCAAGTGTGCGTTTAGGACTCCAAAATGTGAGCTGACTATTCAATCAAAATATTAGTATCGAGCAACAGCCTGGACAAATCTGGATCAGAAAATATAGGAACATTGTGTATCATTGTAAATCAATGAGCTGGGTGTTTTCATCATCTCCAGAGTCAAGAAAATAAGTCCTACATCAGCTTAAAGGTTTTCCCTAAAAAAAATTGCATCCTTTAAAAATATATACAAACCAACAGATGATCCAAAATCACTGTACCCTTGCTACTTGATGGAAATATTTTTTAAATAAATAAATTATTTGCATCCACCAACTCCACGGTTCAGGATTAATGTACAAATTTTACTAGCTGGGTCTGCTATGGTGGAGGACATCTATCCACCCACATTTTCTATGCCTTTAAAAACAGAAAGAGCCCGGTTAGGTGCACACCTCGCAGGTGTTGTAGTCCTCCGAGTTGAGCAAGTTGCAGAGCTGTGGAAGCAGCTCAGGCCATGTTTGTAGCTCTCCTTTGGAGGAAATGGTAGTGATCAGGATGCCTAGAGGAGCAGGAGAGAAACCCAAACATCAGATAGGGACTCCTAATCAATGAGACTGGGAGTCTGTGCAGCGGGTCTGGATCAGACAGTATGAATACAAATGCCTTCACGGGAACTCAGGTATATTTAATGTTTTATGCATCATCTCCAGAGGTGGGAGCATAGGAATGGGCTAGGTGTGGTAGACGCGGCGACGGACAGTACACCAGAGGTAATAAACGCCACACGCTGATACAATGGCCCCAAACCCACATACTCACCAATGGTGGCGCGAATGAGCGGCGACGGGTCCCCGATGTTGTTGAGACATTCCTGCTTGATGAAGTCGGCGACGGCCGTGGGGAAGTTCAGGTAGTGGGCCTTCACATTGTTCTTCAGTATCAGACCACTCAGAGAGCGAGTTGGCTCGTCTGAGGAGAAAGCAGGAGGCGACTAAGTACACGATTGAAAGTATAAAGACATCATGAATCACATTTCCAGGCATGTGCAATTTTTAGGAAATGGCCTCTAAGAGAAAAAGCACATCTACATCCACTCACCTTCAGTTTTGAGTCTTGTGAGAACAAAGATGAGATAGTTGTTGAAGTCGGGGAATTGGTTGAGTTGTTCAAGTTTCTAGCATGACAGTTAAGGACTATTACACTTTGAGCTTCCAAATTAAGCAATTAACTGTGGAACTCTGTTATAATCAATTCATTAGATAATTAAGGTGGTAGAACTCAACATGGATTCACGTAAAAATAACGTCAAAACAAAAAAATTGTAGTTTATAAATAACCAAGTTAAATCTTCAAACTGGATAGCAACAGAATTTGATAACTCTGTAGTGAAGTAGTGATAGATTAGCATGGTGCACATGAAAATCCCCTTTGCACTAGGGTTACAATTATTCATCAGAATATTTAGTCTTATAAATCATCACTTGCTACACCATGCACGTCGTCTGACTGCAGTGTAATAGGATACTTGTTGGACTGCTCTCTGCGTGACTGTGTTGGGCGACTGCGAGTCTTTGAGCAGTTGGAGGACCTGCTGAAGTCCCTGTTCATCTGGCTGCCACTCCATCCTGAAATACAAATATAATTAATTCACACATCAATTTAGGCATAGTTTTTTTTTAACAGATTACTAGATTGGAGAAATCTGAACGTGGTTTCTGGATCAGACAGTATGAATACAAACACCATCAATGAGAATCAGATGTTGTTTTTTATGCATCACCTCCAAAGTCCACAAGAACAGCTATTTCTAAGAACGCACTGTATAGTGCTTTGCATGAAGCCCCATTAGTCTGCCAATTACTAATAAGAACACATTTTTAAACTATTCTCTACCACCAGACTTTACCCTAATCCTCAAAGTAAGGACACACCATTCGATTGGAAGAAAAATACCACCCCCCCCCCCTCTCATAATACGGTTATATACGTGGAAGTTACAAATTCCGCAGATAATCATCTGCAGAGTTTATAACATCCAGACAAAACAACCAATGTACCAAGTGGTTGAGGGAGTTGGAAATAAAACTGGAAGGTGAGGGTGCACATGGTGAGGGTGCGAGGCGGCCTCGGGGGGCCGCGAGGGGTAGACTAACTCAATGAGGGGGGAAAATAACGCTGAATCGGTTGGGGGAGCCGAGGAATACAAATAATTCAAAATCGGCTTGTGGAACCCTCAAAAAAATAACACGTGAACCGTTAAAAATCTTTGTGACCCGGTTTAGCCGCTCCGCGTTAATCCTACCTACCCCCACCCGGTCCGCTGGTCTAAATTACCGTCATTCTAAGGCCAGATTAATTTCTCGTTCAAATGTCTACACCGTGTGGCGGGTGCTGCTCGTGGACCTGAAACTGGCTATTCGACGGTTACCCGAGGGATCGCACTCTTCGTGGTTGGTGGAGTGAGAAAAGTTGTTACGGATTAAGTTGGCCATGTAACAGGGCCGCCATGTCCGGCTCGCCCGTTAAACCTCGCCGGTCACATCGTGTGGTTTTAATCGAGTAACTTTGACTCGACTGGTTAATTCACTTTCACCTCAACCCGTGTTCTCGCTTGAATTTAAGGTTTGCTTACTGATAATTTGAGATGCCTTCGCATAGTTACTGCGTTGCTTCCGAAGTTGCCCTTCTTGCTCGGGCCTAGTCGACACGGCAACACCAGGCTGGAGATGGCCACAATGTACCCGGCATGAAAATCGACAAATCCCGCAATATATTATCAAAATCCGCCCCCAAACCGGCCTATCATTTTAGGATTTAGAGCATATTCGAACGGTAAAGTATTGTATCGCTATTAACACGTAGTTAGGGGTCAGTAATAGGCGCACACTTGGTGAACACGTTTCGCTAACAGCCGTTAGCCGCTAAGCCGTTAGAGCTATGTCTGACTAACGCTGACGCTACTAGCACGGCTAATGCTACATAACGGACACTTGCCTGATATTCGCAAAATCGGAACCCCTTACCGGTTGAGGCGGTGTAACCGATGTGGAATACGTCTATACGTTTCAGAACGCGCTTATTTAAAACTATACGTACAATATTGACTTGAGAGTTGAATTATCGTGCTGGGCCGCTCTCCACCCGTGCTTCGTAGCGGTTCCTCTTGTTCAAATGAGCACGCCGATGGAAGTTGACCTATGACGGCTTCCGTCCAGGACACACTTTGCTAACAACGCGAGATGAGACGGCCCTTTTCTTTTTTCTAAAAATAAATGTTGGTTATTATTAAGCCTAAAACATAACGAACGAAAGCCTAGGAACAAATTAATAGATAATAATTGTACGGATTTAATTACATTACAGGGAATTTATGTTTGTTCTATTCATGAAGCTATCTACAGAATGTGGGTGTGGTTTGATTAGTTCATAATGTTAATGTTAGTGTGCAATCAGTTGCAACTCATAAAAAATGAATACGACACATGTACGCAACTGTTTGGTTTTTTCAGATCAAGTTAAATATATGCTACAATTTGTAAATGCAGTTATTAGCTTTAAATGATATTGTCCTTTAATTCTGGGCAGGATTCGCAGCAGATATTTAATAAGAATGCAGCTTATAGATTCAATCCTTCGATGTTGTTGTTATTTCATTTACAATAAAAACTTGAAATTCCTAGATAAGGAAATAAGAAAACACAGTGCTGTATATAAAAGTAATTACGATTAATATGAAATAAAATGTAATTAATATCTTCCTAAATTAAAAACGCATTTAAAAAAAACACTAAGCTTGTTTACAATTTTGTTTTTGTGGCTGATCTAATAAAGAACCCATATGGATGGGGAAAACAACCGTTAATAGCAATGTTGATCTGAATGTGCAACAAGTTATTCTAAAAGGTGATATGTATGGTGTTTTTGGCTTCATAAATGTATAATTGTTGCATTTATATTTTTATGCCTGTGAAATGACTTGTTTTGGAACTTGGAGCTTTATACACACTGCATCCTTATCCACCGGCTTGAATATATTGTCACTAAAGTCGAACAGTCAGACCCTTATTAAAAACTAATTTATATATATATGACAGATGCACAAATGTACATTCAACTTATCAAAACATACATTTTTATGTGCGACAATATTTACAAAATCTGACATTTCAATTTTCAGGCCCAAAGTAGGTAGTAGCCGAAGAAGAAAAAGTAAGAAAAAAACTCAATAAACACAATGCGGTGAAAAGAACAAGTGACGAATGAAGCCCAATGAATTAAGCCTTAGAAAATAGATCTCTCCAAACACAGAGTCTCCCTCTGGATCCTGCAAAGAGGGGATAGTACCACTCTGAACATTTTCTGCACATTTAAAAGAACATTAAAAAATAACAACACATTTCTCAGAGGAATGTCAGTGAGCCGACATTGAGAAACATCAAACTTCCTGCACTTCCAAAGCAGTGGGCATGAAGTGCTTCTCGTAGCCCGACGCCGACCATTCTTCTTCTGATGAGCTCCAACCATCCGCCCTGTCCTCCTCCTCCCCGTCCCTCTCCTCATCCGAGTCAACCATTTGGCTGTACTCCTCTCTTCCATATCTGTGGCTCTCCTCTGGCCCAGCTTCCTCCCTCTGATCATCTCGGCAGTCCGCCCTTGAGCACCCGCTTTTGGGCGCTAGCTTAGTCGACCTGTCGGTGTTGGAGATCTTCTCCACGGAAGCCCATGGCTGGACTTCCACAACCTCCAGCAGAGAGATCTTGGGGTGTGGCTCGTGGAGGGGAATGCAGATCCAAGGGAAGGAGTCGTTCATCTGCAGAGAGATCAGCATTTATTTTGCCCCTAAAACATCCTAACAAACTAGGATGTGACTACATAATATAAGCGGATACCAGCTGAATAGCAAAATAATGGCATCAGCGGAAATCCTGTTTCCGAGATCAGACAGGGACAAAGAGGTGTTATTGTTTCAGTCAAGTTTCTCACCTGGTGCTTCATGTGTCGGAAAATTTGGCTGTTGCGGGCGTCCGGGACTTTTGTCAGAGAAACACCGAGACACCATGTTTTGTTTTCTCCACGAGAAGCACTGGAAGACATGCGTTAAAAACAAAGAATAAGACACCTTCCATTTCAATTAAAAGAATGAATATATGATTTGCTTTGACATTCACATCCACATTTCATTAGACAATGGAGAGAATAAATATCATTTTGATCTTTGCTCTGCGCTATGATTGCTTCCTGGTATTTCAAGTTGTAGCAGTTATCATCAGACAAGAAGGGCTTAGAGCGTTTCTCTTGCAATAGTCAAAGTAAGTTTATCACAGAAATAAAAGCAAACATGATGTAACACTCAGACATAAGGGATGAGAGCACCAGAACTTCGATAATTTTATACGATTATCTCACCCGTAAAAAGCAAAACAAATGCAAATGCCCGTCAGGGCCAGGAAAAAGATTCCAAACACAACTGGTATTATGTGCTCTGAGAAAGAGAGAAAAGACACGAGAGAGATAAACGGATTGGGCAAGTTGAACCACACAAATTGTAAGAGATATCCTCATCCTATGGCACATGCTAAACTCATCATATCCAACAAGAAAAAACATTGCGATGTGATGTGATACCAATGTGTTCGTGGTGCTTCGTTTTGAACTTTGCCATCTCGTTGGTTCCGGGGCCGGCTGGCGTCACGGCTCGTATCCGAACCTCGTAGTCCTGCCCGGGACTCAGACCCGGCAGCTTGAACGTCTGGTTTTTCTGCTGCGGCAACACACTCACGTTGAACACTAGGAGAGGCACATTGTGACCAGTGAGGTTAGTGACCAGAGAACAGCTGACAGAGACAAAATTACATGTGAACTCTCTAGAAGGCTGTCGAGGCTGCTTGAATGATGTTTTCTTCATTTTTCTTTTAAAATCTCATATCTTTTAACAACTATGTTGTTTCTCAAAAAAGGTCACCCTGAGAGGAACACCCACTTGAGTATCTACTTTCTGGGCAATACACCATGCAGTTATCTGCATAAATAAATAAGTGCCTTAGATTTCTGACCTTTCCTAAAGTGATTAGTACAAAAAGTGTTGTACCATTCTGTCTGTCGGCTCCACTCTCTACTATTAGCTGGTAGTACAGGATCTCCCCTCGCTGCCTGTGGAGGGGAATAGACTCCCAGAACAGGATCACATGAGTGGCAGCGATGGAGGTCACCTTAAATGACGGCACACTAGGCGGGGCTGAAAAGTGAGGAGAGAGAAAGGTACGTCGCGGCAAAAAGTTTATTCCGTTTAATATGAGGAGGAGATGGTGGCAATAAAAAAAGAAGAAAATGACAACTCTGAAGATCAAGTGCAAGGCATTGATACTTACGTCCTTGAAATGAGTATCCAATGACTGACGAAAGATGATGGACTTTATTGCTGTTTGATACAGTAAACAGTGACACTTGGTAGGCTGTGTATTTCTTAAACGCACCTGAAGGTGGAGACACAAACAAGATTAAGCAGCCACCGAAAATCAGCCTTAAATCAAGTACATTATCACTGAGACCTTGAGAATGAATGAATGTTCCCTTTCACTTTCTGGGCCTACCCATTGAGATGCCTGTATACGTGTTCAAATCAAACGGACCTTCAATGATTCCTGTCCTTAGGCCTTTTTTCACTTTGATCCAATCTAATCCTTGGCCAGGAGGACATCCTGCTTGTTTGTACTCCACCACGTGTTCCTTCAGGTGGTCTGAGCCCTGAGAGGGAGGCTCCCAGGACACAGTGAGGTTCTCTTCATTCATCTCCAGGTGAAGAGCCGGCTCGCTTGTGTGTTTCCCTGAGCCAGAGACAAACCTGTCTGTCAGTTCTTGTGACAAGAAAAGTTGGAACACAAGCGAAGGAACTACATCATAAATGAATGCAGTAATGGTCCGTTTGATTCTTCCCTTAAAAAAGAAATTTGCACTTACTTTGACTATTTTTTACCCAATCGCAGCCTGGTGTTGGCAGAGCCAGATAGGAGGCCGAGGTGGCACCGCATGTGTTGTAGGCCGACACGCTGACAGAGGACACGTTCCTCAGAGAGGAGTTGAAGTGGCAGATCTTCTTCTCACAGGCCACAGCCGTGGACAAATTCCGCTGCACCGGGTCGCCGTTATAAGACAGTCTGACCTCGTACCCCTGAATGTCCCCGCGGGCTTGAGCTTTAGGAAGCTCCTGGATGGGATGGAGAGAAGTAAGAGGTTAGGGAGGAGAGTGTCTGCAGGGAGACTCTGGTTCATCATTTCAGTTCAGAAAATGACGGCCGCTTGTTTGTGCTGATCGACCTTCCACGTCACAACGCAGTCACAGCTCTTCTGGGATGTCCCACAGTCCCTCCACACGTCCAGCTCTCCCTCTGGGGCTGAACAAAGGTGGAGAGAAAAACACAGTTAATGGCCAAATTAGACCCACAGCAGGTTTGTGGTTCACACTGTCACACATTTGAAATGGTATGTATCTGCACACTATGAATGGAACCATGGAAAAGGCCAAATAGGCTTTTCTACGCTTCGCTCTTTGTAGGGATTGGACCAAGAGCACATAATGTGTTAATTGGTGAGCTATTAGCATACCGACATAACCATCTTCTTATCCAACCCAGCAGAAACCATGAAACTTTCTGCAACCTTCTCAGAGTTCTCTGCCGATGATTAACCGGGAGACCACGGTCACGGATGAGGACTCACCCTCCTCTTTGCTTCGTACTGGATGGATTTCACTCCAGTCGCTCTTCAAGCCCTTCTCACAGGAGCAGCGGACTTGAAATTTGTAGAGCGTGCTGGCCTGAGGACTTTCAACCGCATAGCCGAGATTGAGGACATTCTCAGACTGTGTAGAATGGGGACAAAAACAAGCGTGTACTCAGACAAAGCTTGAGACGATCGTTCCACTAACTGATCTTTTCAATGTCATCATACTCCATTACACAGTGTGCACCATGCTGAGAGGTAGAAAAGGAAAATAGTGCAAGGCAAAACCTAAATCAGACACCTCAGTCCACACTATGTCTGCCTCGGTCCGATATCGGACGTCACAATCGCCAAAAGGGAGCTGGTGCTCGTCACAGGAGAAGGTCCAGGAAATCTCTAAAGACTCCTGATGGCTGACTGATGAGAGTTTAGGAGGCGGCAGCTTGTCTAGGTACAGAGACACACAAGCAGAATAAGATAAAATATCACTGTAGCGACGCCATCATTTGAAGATAAATTAAAAGACTCACAAAAGTCAGCATCAACTTCTTACCAGTATGCAGGTGCGTTATTGTGATTTTGATGATGTGTGTGTCAATGAACAAGAATATGCAGGAAGAACTCACTGATGTTATTCGTGTCGAATGAGGCATTCTTAGATTTGGCAGAACCGTGCTCGTCCTTAGCCTGGACCCAAACATGGAGCTCCCCTCGGTTGAAGTTTTCCCGATCGATAATCCAAAAAAAAGTGGTGCCATAGAGCACATGCTCCTCCCTGGAAGACAAGACCAGAGGAGTACAACAAATGCAGAGGGCTTCTCCCCCGAAGGGAATCGGATAATTCAACTTTAATGTTGATGATGAATATTTTTGGTCCTGTTTACGTGCTATTTGCTTGCGCCCAGTGCAGGCTGTAGGTTGTGTTGAGCTCAGGGTCCGGCCTTGGATTCAAACTGCAGTGTATATCTGCACAATAGTCTTTCTCACCACACGGGATATAGCACTGGGGAGGCGATGGGACCGCAGGAGGAGCTTCAAGAAACACAGAGGGAAAGGCACAACATCAAAAGACATTCTGGTTTTAAAGTACAAACAAATCAGGAAAAATGTGTCAATAAGCAGGACGGACCATACATGCCAACATAAATGCTATGGGTACTGTATGGAGTGCATTCAAGAAAATGCTCAAGTATAAAGAAGTAGTGGGGGGGGGGGGGGGGGGGGGGTTAAAATAACGTGTCTGACATAAAGTGTCAGAGACAGTCTGAGATCAGCTTGGGTTTGGATTTATTTTTAAACACCGTAGTCTGAAGTAGTATTACTTACGTATGAAAGAGCTATTCACGTGTATTGCACTATCCAGAACAAGAGGTTCTGACCCGTTGTGACAAACCTCCTGGATATTGTTTGTTAATTCAGAATTATACATAGAGCTCAAATAGAAACAGATGAACACAAGTAGCCAAAAGACATCTGAATAAACACAATTAAGTAAGATCTCTCCCAAAGCTCATATTAGGACGAACACCTATTGTTTTAAAGGTTGATCAGTGTTTTAGTCTTTTGGTTTTAAATGTAATAAATGCAGTGCAAAGACAATCTAAGAGAAAACAGGAAACGCACTCAAAGAGTGATCTTAACCACAAGAAAAGTGTAAAAAGAGTCCTTTCTCATACATTTTCAAAAACGCCCACATCGTGAAGACACCTTTTTATCTATTACCCACAAGCCCGTCACATTTACCCATTTCTCAAAAGCCTACACGCCTTTGGCGGTGATCCATACACAGACTGCACACGGCATGTTGCAAGAAAGCACCCTTAGTAACGTTAACAGGAAATTAACACCAGGTTCTCATGTCACAAGTTGCTCTTCAATGCATATCATACAGTAATTCAACATCTTAAAGGGTCGTCTGTAAATCAGAAAACGTGTCGGCATCTGATCCGCATGGGCATAAAGAGAACATAAAGTGAAGGGCCTGAAAACTTTGACAGTTAACCTTGTTGGAGATGAGTTTGTGGCAGACAAAGTACAAGTATAGTATTCTGTTACTTGAAATGATCCCATTGACTTGCATTAAGTTTGATATTGCATTCATGTTTCAATGTTAGAAATGGCAATATTTCCCTCTGAATAAGATGAAGTTAAAGTATACAAAAGCAAGAAAGCACAAGCACGTGAGTATAGGAGGGGATTAAAAGTATAAAGTATTCAATTAACATGTGCATAAGAACGTAATAAGTTTACCTGGAGCAAAACAATTTGGCACGATGACCAGCAAGATGGATGGAAGCCACCTTGACCAAAGTGTGGCCATTACATCTGGACCCCGGCCTCCAGTGCCTGAGGAGAAAACACACATACACACACACGTAGTGTGGGTCAATGACGGCTGAGGCATCTAAAAACCAAAAACCCCAAAAAGGATGTAATGTGTATATATATTGGAGTCTGGAACAATGTGGTTCAATAGGTTTGAGTTCTTATTTCACTTTTCATCATGTTTTAAATACTTCTTTACACTATTTGTTAATTTCACAGGTTAAATAATGTCAGGTGGGCAACCACACATTTGTAATTTGTATATATTTTTCTAATATTTATTCAAACAGAAATGTTTTTAAATGGTCCCTCTGAGTGTAGACTGTCCTGAACACATTTTGTAGTTGTAGTTTGTATATACAATCATTTAAGATAATTTGTTTCTCCTGGTCAGGTATTTAGTATATTGTATTTGATTTTACATTTAAACAGATAAATATAATAATACCAAAACAAAAAATAAATACATTCAATACAGTAGTTCTCTTATTCAACAACGTTTTTGGTTCAACAATCTCTTTCAAGTTTTAGTAGCAAATATATCACAGAATTATAGTAATCATCTTCACCACAAGATTGAATATATCAACAGTATGTCAATATATCTCAATATCAAAATTAAAGCCCTTCAAAATATCCTTTGTGAGCTTTCTTCAAATCACATCAACCAGCCATTTCTCTATTTTCAAATTAGATTCAGCCAAAGGCGTAACCATGCATTTTTTACTATTTAGGGGGGGGTCCCTACAATATATAGCTGAAAATATGCAAAATATATGTTGTCCTTTTATTCCTTTAGGTGTGAATTACCCCCCCCCCCCCCCTCATGTCTAAACTATGGTTAAGCCCTTGTTAACAACAATACACTTCAAGGCTCTGAACATTTCAAAGAGTTTCAAAACCAAAGCCTTTCCAAATCTCCATGAGCTATCTTCAAATGACTTTGCACGTCTTTGACACAATGCATTTAGGTTTTCTGCGTATCAGGTATCTGTATCCATTGATACAAAGTCCACCTCTCTGCAGCAACATCCTGCACAAAAGTGCACCAGCCTATCTGTAACTTGAAAGTAGCTATTTTTAAATATTTTTTAATTTATTTTTGAAACAGTTACATTACATTGCATTTCATTTATCCAAAGCGTAATCGATCCCGTTGACCGCGATCCTCTTCACTTCAAAATAAAAGTACCATATTCACGGTTTTGCCACCCTGACATTTGAGAATATGCAAATTGCCGGACATTTTTTTGTTATTATCTCAAAATCGTACAATCTTTGGTATTTTTAAAGAAGAATGTTTAATTTAATTTGTTCCAACAATAAAATATTCCGTACTATTTTATTTTGAATTTAATAAATAAATAAATTTTTAATAGCACCACCCTACATTTACAGGGTTAGTTTTGGTTCAAATTAAACTTATAAGTTTAAAAAGAAAGAAACGGACTCGGACAGAAACAAATGAATGGCATGTTAGTGACCCATATACAGGAAGGAAAGAAGGATCAACACGGAAGATCACTGCAACACTTCTCTAATCCAAGCACGTTGTTGGTAATCTCGACCCAGTGAATCAGCTATTATTTTCAGTCACACAGCAACAGTCTATCTACCTCTATATTACACACACACACACACACACACACACACACACACACACACACACACACACACACACACACACACACACACACACACACACAAACACACACACACTCAAGTGTGAATGAGCCAACAAATAACCGTTATCTGAAGTAAAGAAGAAGCGTTTTGCTTTTTGCTTCTGATGACGTTTAATAATTATTGACTGTGGTTATTTACCTCGTGGAGAGACACCCCGGGTAGGCCGTCGTGCATTCTTCTGCGCAACAATGACAGGGTTTCCGAGTAGTTTTGTTAATAAATAAGTCTGCTGTGGAGAACGAGCCAGACTCTTTTACTGGTTGGCCACGCCCATCTGTGGAATATCCAGTGACGTAATTGGCTCGCTTACCACTCATTGTGCTTCCTTCCTGCTGTGAGTTCGGTGCAGGTACAACAACAAAGTAGCAGGAGATCGTGAAGTTTCACAGAAAACAGCACGTTAGAACAGACACTGACTTTGTTTGACTCATGTACGTTTTTGAAGAACTTTACTGTCCCCTTTTGTCCTGTGTTTCAGATGTGTATGCGTTGTTGGAAGGGAATTCCCCTTCTCAAGTAAATAGTTGTTGAAAACGCCCAAAGGGGTTTTATCATCCGTTGTTTCACAAATACAAAGGCACGCTTAAAGAAAAGTCCCAGAAGTCATGCAGATTTGTTTGGTATGACTTTTTTCTTCCTGCAAAAAGAATTCAGATTTAGTCTCCCCTACCGACTATAACACTGAAATACCGCTGAACAATTATGCCAGTATGAATCATTTTAATGCAGATATTTTTTAACTTTTGTTAATTTAAGTTAATGTTGCTGATAATACTTTATCAGTTTTAAATGTTGAGCTTTTTATTGTGTATTTAGGTATCTGTACTTTCATTTCAGTAAAGGATCTGGATCGGTTACTCCTTCTGTTATCCATGTAACGTTATGTATTACGGAAGTATGTGGCTACATCGAATGCAAAAAAGGCACAAACAGCATATTTGAGGCAAAATTAGATTATTGGAACTCAGCAATTGAAGAAAGACGCAACCTCAACACTACTTTAAAAGGCAATGAGATGGCTTCTTTTAATACATTTTTTATTATGGATCTGAACCTTTAACCCAATTAGTACTCTGTGATATGAAACCAAACAAAAACATTCTACTTCTAATTGACAAACAAGATTACATATGAATGAATCTGCAGTAGTTGTCAAATGAAAACATAATGATAATTCATTCTGTTGGACTCTCGGACGCAGCTCGGAATGAAAAAAGTCAATTGCAATAAGTGTGATACTGGTTGGCAACGACAAAACAGCTTGATTGAAGATTGAAAAGTTAAGGCTGTTCATTACGAACAGAAACATATGAGAGCATGTTGTGTATTTTAGTTTGTGTACTTGTGCGTATAAGTCCGCCGCTGTGAGACGGAGTAGGTGGACCCTCAGCAAAGGGAGCTGATCTCGCTCTTGCTGCAGCCCCACTTGCAGCAGGCGTTGGACAGGCCTATCACCACGTCCCGGCCCTTGCGGTCGGCGTTGCGCAGGGCTTCCAGGATTTCCTCATTGATGAACGAACGGGCCGGCCTTTTAAAAAATCCCTCCTGGTCGTCTCTGGCTGTGAAGCTCAGGCCTCTGTTCCTCTGGAGGAGCCTCTCCACCACGTTGTTGGGACTCAAACCCTCGGAGGACTCCTCCTGCGGGGAGCTGAATGGGTCCTCAGAAACATCTGCAGCCATAAAATGGGGAATGACAGAATTTTATTGTTTTTGTCTTATCACACTCACACCCACTCACACCCCCAATAACAGCCCCATTCCTCTATCTGCATTGGGGACCTATAGGATGTTGAACTGTTTCAGGGCTTCCACATGATATGCCTCAAGGAAATTAAAATCATAACTCTCTGATTCCAGCACAGATTGTCCACGATGACAACTTTCAAGGTAAAGAAAGAGGCTTCACCATGGACACATATGATTCATTAGCAAAGAAAAAGTCACGGGCCTCTCACCTGCGCTCTTGAGTGATCGTCTCCATCGTGAGCCTCCGCAAGTGAAGATGACGGCCCGGATGAACTCTCGGCCACATAGTTTCACCCCATAATTTGGGTCTACCATGGGCTGAACCCCAGCCACCAGCAGGCACACAGCCAAGAGCACAGCTTTCCACATAGCGGCACAGAGAGACGAAGCAAAACAGAAGGGGTCCAAATGTTGTTTGCTTTGAGCACCACTTAGCTTTTGGTCTCACTGTTTGAAAGAGCTATGATTTCCTAGCTGACCCAGGTGTGGTTTATAAAGGGGTCTGTAGCCCTGCGAGGGAGCCGTGCACACTGCGCACGCAGGCCGTCCCCGCAAGAAGAGCAGATTTGAAAAAGCGATACCGTCAGAGACCTTTATGGAGACAAAAAGCGGACCAAAGGTGGCATAATGCACCAAAATGTCGGATGATCTTATTGGGTTTC